>NC_089593.1:15223130-15433829 GCF_019320115.1 Miscanthus floridulus | reverse complement strand
ACTAGGCCCACCGTGCTACGAGATGTAGAGGAGGTTGTCCACAGGTGTGAAGGATGCTAGTTCTATGCTCGGCAAACCATTTGCCAGCACAGGAGCTCCAAACCATCCCCATCACCTAGCCATTCGCTGTCTGGGGCCTCGACATGGTGGGACCCTCAAAAAGGGTCCAGGTGGTTTCACTCACCTACTTGTAGCAGTCAAGAAGTTCACCAAATGGATAGAGGCCAAGCCCATCACCAACATCCGCTCAGAAGAGGCGGTCAAATTCTTCCTCGACATCATCTATCGGTTCAGCATTCCTAACTGCATCATCACTAACCACGAGACTAACTTCACCGGGAAGAAGTTCCTGAACTTTAGTGATGGATATGACATCAGAATCGACTGGGCCTCGGTTGGACACCCACGTACTAATAGTCAGGTCGAGCATGCTAATGGCATGGTCCTCCAAGGACTCAAGTCACGCATCTTCTACTGACTCAACAAGTACGCCGAGTGATGGGTTGCAGAGGTCCTAGCGATCCTCTAGAGCCTAAGAATGACCCTGAACTGATCCACAGGGTTCACACCCTTATTCCTGGCCTATGGAGCTAAAGCAGTACTGCCCTTCGACCTTGACCATGGCACCCCAAGAGTGAAGGCTTTCGACCATGACCGAGCTGCGGAGGCTCAGCAAGACGCAGTCGACCTACTCGAGGAGGCCCACGAGACGACCGTCATCTGCTCCGCTCGCTACCAGCAAACTCTCTGTAGGTACCACAAAAGGAAGATCAAGGGAAGGATACTCGAAGTCGGTGATCTCGTACTCTGGAGGACCCAATCAATGAAGGAAAAACATAAACTCTCTCCACCATGGGAAGGACCCTATACGGTGACCGAACTGATCTGACCAGGCACCTACCGACTAGAGGACAACAACGACAATGTTCTTACCAACACTTGGAACATTGAACAACTACGTCATTTTTCCCCTAAATTTGGTCTTACCATTTTTTAGTCAACCACTTGCTCCTGTAAAGCACACTAGCCCGAACACTTTCATCCGGGTCACTCGGGGGCTCTATGAGGGGTACAATACTAAATATTACCTCTCTTTTTTGCTATCACATGATAAACAACCTTGTCTCCGAACGGAAGCACATTCCATTCCAGTGATTGCCCTATGTAACTTTGTTCTTACTCCTACCGAACACACCCCGCCATGACCTATGGTTATGAGCATTCAAGCCTCGCGGGCCATCCTTAGGTTCTTAAAAGTTGCAGCCTATGGAACTAACGGGCAGGTATGAAAAAGAAAGGACAAAAACAAGGCTATGCTAGGATAAAAATAGGGAACATATAGTAATTCTATCACAAAAAACAGAACTGTTGTATTCATTGATACAAAAAAACTATTCACACGGGGACTCACCCACGAACTCAACTATTACATTTTCTAACTACTTCTAATCCAAATACTACTGCGGTCGCTCGACGACAGCGCCTGATGCCAAAGGAGAGGCCACGGCACACGCCGTCGGACATTAACCACCGCCATAGGGGGGGCCCCTGGTTCTGCGCTCCCTTGACTTTAGTAGGTACAACAGGTACTCAAGGGACCCTGCTTAGTTCCGCTCCCTCGACTTCGGCGAGCGCAATGGGTACCTCAAGGGACCCGCCCGATTCTGCTCCCTCGACTTCAGCAAGCACAACAGGTACCTCAAGGGCATCTCACCCATAGATGCTCAGTAGAAGAGCATGGAGCTCCTAACCTTCTCATGCAGTCAAGGCAGTTCCTGGGCAGGGACACGGCCATAGAGGTATGGCCACCATGGCTGGAAGAGATCTCATCAAACTTTCTTAACTAGCCAACCTGAGCAGCTGCAGGCACAGAACCCTTCCACTAGCACTGCCCTAGGCAGCCTCCAGCTCGACATCGCACACTGGATTCACGAAAGGATATGTAAGTCCTCCCCTTCCTACCCTCTCTCTCACTTAGGAACCTCCGTGACATACAGGCACTCTCGATGAGGAAGAAGGAGGAGAGACAATAGTTGGAGAAGAGGCAAAGGACTACAACGAGAAGTGCTCTCCCTCTCCCTATTAAGGAGGAAACACGACAGCTAAAGAGGGGCAAAAGATCAGAGCAAAAAACTCTCTCCCTTCCCCATTCAATGCGGATGGGAAATGATGGGACACGCCCTGACCGCTAGGACGCACACTGACCGACGGAACGATGCTCGGTTAGATGGAATGACGTCTGGTAAGAAGGGACATGGCCTGGGTATGGCCCACCACTACCGCATGCCAGGTGCAAAAACCAAAGTGCCACCACATGTAGGTGGCTCTCCGCCTCCCCAGGCGAGACTTGGAAAACCCAAACAAAGGGATCTCCACCAGGAGAGACCATCGGGCATCTTAAGTCGATCGAACGACTCAGAAAACACACCAAGAGACAGGTAAGGAGTAAAGGGACGCCCCCATGTAGGCCATGCCAACTCCATCACAAATGATGAGCATGGGTCCCGGTCAGACATTTACGATTGGAGCTCTTCAAACCCCGTCACTCAAGTCATCAAGGTAACACTACCGACCCCAGCTATTTCTTTATAACCATTTCATACATCCATACACGCATTCATTCCATACGCCCATGCCCCCCGGATGATTCGAGCCCTAAACCGCCTAGGGGCTCGGGAACTAAGCATCGCACGTGCAGCGAAATGAATCACAATGCTTCATGTTGTGTCACGAAGTGGCAGTTGCCTCATTCAACATGAGCAACGATCGACTGGGGTTCAAAGGCTGGCCCACTAAGGGCTCGAGGCCACCCCACATCAAACAGAGCTAGGGGAGAAAAATGCGGATGAGCCCTAGCGGCCCTTAGCCAGTCTGCCCCAAAGCAGACAGGGTCATCTCAACCTTCTCGTTTGATCCTAAACCTCTCGCCAAGCCCATAGAATCACCATCGAGGGGAGGCCGTTAGGCCACCCAGGTCGGTCTCCGGAATGACCTAGGCATCTGCCGGGTTGCATGTAAAGGAGTAGTGGAATGTCACAAGAGGGCTATGCTGACTCCATCATGAACGACAAACCTAGATTTCACTCGATCATACCCGTTAGCGAGCTCATCGAGCGCGTCGCTCAAGCCCTAAACCAAATGCCTAGGTCTGTGACCCCAAACTTGCTCCATCCGACTATGCCTCGACTACACACCAAACGCTTGGGTCTGCGACCCCAAACTCACCCCATCCTCGGCTATGCTTCGACTACACACCAAAACACCTAGGTTTGTGACCCCAAACTCGCCCCCATCAGGATCCATGAGCTACACCTCGCTCGATCCCTAAACTAACAGACTAACTACCTCGGTTGTGCGGGACTGCACTGACACCAGGATCTATGACTCTGACTCACCTGATCCATGGCATGCACCAACGCCAGGATCCGCGAGCTCCGTCTTGTCTGATCCCTAAAACTAACTGCCTCGATCCCACGACACGCACCGACGCTAGGATCTATGACTCTGACTCGCCCGATCCCACGGCACGCGCCGATGCTAGGATCCACGAGCTCTGTCTCATCCGATCCCTAAACAAACTGCCTCGATCCCACGGTGTGCACCAACGCCAGGATCCAAGAGCTCCATCTCGCTCGATCCCTAAAAACTAAACCACCTCGGCTGCGCAACGACACCTTGGTTGACGACTCCGTCTTGACTAAAAAACACGCACACACGCCCGCTGACAACACCCCCTGATGATTCTGCCCAAATCGACCAGGGGCTCGAGGCCTACACCCGCAGGTGCGCTCGCACACACCCACTGACGAAACGAAAACCTCCCTCACTGGTAGCACAAAATCCCCCCTAGATGATTCTGCCCGAATCACCTAGGGGCTTGGGGGCTCCTATCGGGTTCATAAACCTGGGGTCCCTTGCAGACCAGCTTCCCAATAGAGGCTCAGCCCAAGCAGACAATGCACGACTCATGGGCTGGCCCAAGTACCTAAATGACAGGCCATAAGGGCAATCCAATCACCGACCGGAAGGCCTAGCCGAGGAGGAACAGCGCCTATTTCTCACTCCGGCCCACCTCTCTAGTCAGAGCACTCGCTTCGGTCTCCAGCACACTTTCGGATGGCCACTCTGACTAGAAGGCCTGGCTAGAGCACTACTTCCAACTCCAACCCGCGTCTCCAACCGAGGGTGTGCCAAACCTCTGCTCACTGCTCTTCTCCAACTGGCGTGATCAGAGCCGACTGGAACCAACCGACCGGGGACGCCCACTCGGTAAGGACTAGGGAACGAACGCAGAAAGCAAGGCAGGGCGCACAAGTCATACTACAATACTGGGGTCCATACCCTGTACACCTGCAGAAACAGTATTGTGTTATACCTCCTTGGCACAAGAGAGGCCAAGCAGTGTTGTAGGCACCGACATTTTCCCCTATAGTATTGTGGGCACCATTAACTCCCATACGGTAAGGCTCCCCCCACATGCCTCTAGGCATCGACAGTGTTGTGGGCACTGACGTTTACCATACCAAGCGAACAAGGTAAAACCCCTTGCATGCCTCTAGGTATCAACAGTGTGGCAGGCGGCGACGTCTACCATACTCGAAGAAGACAACACAACCTCCTACGTGCATATGACATTCAACAGTTTTATGGGCGCCCTACCATCGTCTTGTACCTGCCGGCGTGGGCAGCAAGACTTAGCAACGAACGTACTCCCTCCCTCTCGCTTGTAAAGCCATCCCCTTCATCTATAAAAGGGGATGCGCTTGAAAGCTCTAGTTTGGTTTTGGTGAATTAATGAAACCCTAAGTACTAACCTAGTTTATCAAGTGATCATGAGATAGGTAGCACACTCCAAGTGGTGAAGCAAATGAAGATCATAGCATGATGATGATGATGCCATGATAATGATCAAGTGCTTGGACTTGGAAAGAAGAAAGAGAAAAACAAAAAGCTCAAGGCAAGGTATAAACCATAGGAGCCATTTTGTTTTGGTGATCAAGACACTTAGAGAGTGTGATCACATTTAGGTTCGATAGCCATACTATTAAGAGGGGTGAAACTCGTATCGAAATGCGGTTATCAAAGTGCCACTAGATGCTCTAACTCATTGCATATGCATTTAGGATCTAGTGGAATGCTAACACCCTTGGAAATGTTTGTGAAAATATGCTAATACAAGTGCACAAGGTGATACACTTGGTGGTTGGCACATTTGAGCAAGGGTGAAGAAGTTAGAGGTGAAAAGGTGTTAGTCTCGCTGGTCACAAGGTTGGCACATTTTGCACATTTCATGTTTATATGGTATCACTATTGCTTCTATGCTTAACTTAATCTAGTGGTAGCATATGACATGTTTATGGGCTTGTAAACCTAATGTTTAATCTAGAAAATAAACTCTAAGTGTTTAACTCAACATGGTACAAGATAACCCTTATTTGGAGGTATGTAGAAGCTTGTCCTTGGATCAAATCGAGTTAAATATCTTTGGTAAATGATCTAGATTGGACCAAATTTGGAAAAATAATCCTCACCCCATTGATTAACATTGATAATCTCTACCTATCTATATTTTAAGCCTTTGTGGTCATTGATGACAAAGGGGGAGAAATAGTGCACAAAGATAAGTGAAAAGACAACACAAAGGGGAGAGAAATAAAGATACAAGTGATAGGGGGAGAATTTGACATAAGGGGAGAAATATGACAAAGGAAAGGGATCAATTAAAATTTTGAGCACAAAAGTAGGGGGAGCAAGCTCATGAACTTGTATGGTGCATTTGAATGTGCATTTCATATGTTTGCTTGCAAGGCATAAGTTCTAAATTTTAAAATATCTATGCTTGTGTGATGTATGCTAGTTGTAAGATTGAATGATGAAATGAAATCACTAGATAACTTTCATTTCCAAGTAAGTTTTTACAAGTGGTATCTTTTCAAAGTATGTTTCCAAGTGGTATAAAGCTAACCATGGTGCTAAGGATGGTGTAATGGTGCACTCCGATTGGTATCACGCTTCAAAGGTCCATCTTTTATACCTTAGCATCATTTGGTAGACATTGTCTCCTATATTTCCTATCTAAGCATATGTGCAAGCTACAATCCAAAATTTTAGCACACATGTAGGGGGAGCAAATGCTACCATTTGGGGTTCATGAAACTTGTCCATATTCTTTTACACATGGTAAATATGCTTGGACAAGCAACATGGATTCAATTGAATTTCAATTCATATCTTTGTGAAAGGGTTGTCATCAATTACCAAAAAGGGGGAGATTGAAAGCTCTAGTTTGGTTTTGGTGAATTGATGAAACCCTAAGTGCTAACCTAGTTTATCAAGTGATCATGAGATAGGTAGCACACTCCAAGTGGTGAAGCAAATGAAGATCATAGCATGATGATGATGATGCCATGATAATGATCAAGTCCTTGGACTTGGAAAGAAGAAAGAGAAAAACAAAAAGCTCAAGGTAAAGGTATAAACCATAGGAGCCATTTTGTTTTGGTGATCAAGACACTTAGAGAGTGTGATCACATTTAGGTTTGATAGCCATACTATTAAGAGGGGTGAAACTCGTATCAAAATGCGGTTATCAAAGTGCCACTAGATGCTCTAACTCATTGCATATGCATTTAGGATCTAGTGGAATGCTAACACCCTTGAAAATGTTTATGAAAATATGCTAACACATGTGCACAAGGTGATACACTTGGTGGTTGGCACATTTGAGCAAGGGTGAAGAAGTTAAAGGTGAAAAGGTGTTAGTCTCACTGGTCACAACGTGACCGAACGCTGGTCTCAGGCAGACCGGCATGTCTGGTCAATTGTAGCCGCGAAGACGCCAGCGTTGGTCAATTGATCGGATGCTAGGTCACTCAGCGACCGGACGCTAGAGGCAGGGTTCGGTCCTAGTGCCGGGCAGCGCACAGAGGCTAGGGTCTCTGACCGGACGCTGGCAGGGTCCGGTCGAGCTTGACCGGACACGTCCGGTGGGCAAAATGCATTTCTGGAACCTTAGTGGAAACGACTGGACGTTGGTGGCTCAGTGTTCGGTCAGTTATAGCGCAGTGTCTAGTCAACTCAAGTGACCATTGAGTTTGGGACATGCGGCTGTCGTCGAGCGACCGGACGCTGAGATCCAGCATTCGGTCAACATGACTGAAGCGTCCGGTCAGCCCGTGTTGTGCCCAGTGAAGGGGTACAACGGCTCTATTTCGTGGGGGCTTCTATTTAAGCCCCATGGCTGTCTCAAGCTCACTCTCTTGGCCATTTGCATTGACATAGCAACCTTGTGAGCTTAGCCAAAGCCCTCCCACTCATCTCCATCATAGATTCATCATCTTTGTGAGATTGGGAGAGAATCCAAGTGCATTGCTTGAGTGTTTGCATCTAGAGGCACTTGGTGTTCGTGTTTTGCTATGGGATTCGCTTGTTACTCTTGGTGGTTGCCACCACCTAGATGGCTTGGAGCAGTGAGGATCATCGAGCGAAGGGTGGTGATTGTCTCTGGCTCCGATCATGGTGATTGTGAGGGGTTCTTGACCTTTCCCCGGCGGAGAGCCAAAGGTACTCTAGTGGATTGCTCGTGGCTTATGTGATCCTCATCTTGTGTTGGTTGTGCAGCACCCTATTGAGGGTTTGGCGTGTGAAACCAATTAGCGCGTGAAACTCCAAGTGAGTGAATCGCCACAACAAGGACTAGCTTGCCGGTAAGCAAGTGAACCTCGGTAAAAAATCATTGTGTTCATCATTGATTCCGAGGTGATTGGTCTTTATTGTTATTCATCATTGTGATTGATTGGTTCCTTCATCTACATGGTGGTATAATCTTCTTAATCACTCTCTTTACATTACCGCAAACTAGTTGATAAGCTCTTTAGTGTAGCTAGTTGTGAGAGCTTGCTTGCTTGGTTGGTGTGGCTCTTTAGTTAGCCTTTGAGAGCACACTAACATAGAGTAGTATCATAGCTATTGTGTGAATAGATACTATCTAAACTAGAATTGTGATAGGTGGCTTGCCTTTTTAAGTAGGCTAGCGCAACACTTGCTTCGCCTCATAATTGTCTAACCGTTTTGTTAAGTGTTGTTGTAGAAATTTTTATTAGGCTATTCACCCCTCCTCTAGCCATTAGGACCTTTCAAGTGGTATCGGAGCCGAGGTCACCGTGATTTGAGGCTTAACAACCTTCGGTGTAAAAATGGCTCAAATCAACAACACCAAGAAGCCACCCCAATTTGATGTCTCAAATTATCCTTATTGGAAGGCTAAGATGACAACATATATCAAGTCAATCAACAGGAAGGTTTGGAAAGTGGTAGAAACAAAGATTGAAATAGAAGATGAAGAGGCTCCCACCACCGCCGAAGAAATACTTCTCCAAAATAATGACATTGCTCTTAGTGCCATCCATGATGCTTTGGATGAGAGAACCTTTGAGCAAATCAAGAACATTGAGAGAGCTCATGAGGCATGGAAGAAGTTGGAAGAGTCATTTGAGGGCACTCAAGCCGTGAAGGGTGCAAAGGCATACATTCCCAAAGAGAAGTTTGCAAGCTTCAAGATGAAGGAGGATGAGAGTGTGTCGGAGATGTTTCATAGGCTTCAAGTGCTTGTCAATGATCTTAAAGCACTTGGTGAAGAGGTGAAGGACAAGGACTTCTCCCACAAGTTCTTGAGATACTTACCTTCAAGATTTGGTACATTGGTCACCATTCTAGTAAGAAGCGGTTTGGACACCATGACACCAAACCAAGTGTTGGGAGACATTATGATCGATGATACATATAGAGATGATGATGAGAAGGAAGAAAAGAAGGAGAAGAAAGAAGAGAACAAGGATGAGAAGAAGAAGTGCGTGGCATTCAAGGCCACATCATCCAAGGGTAAAGCTAAGCAAGAAACATCTAGTGAAGACGATGATTCATGGGATGATGATGACGAGAAGATGGCTCTCTTTGTCAAGAGATTTGGCAAGTTTATGGTGAAGAAGGGCTACCGTGCTAGAAGAAAGAAGTCTTCATCCAAGAACAAAGAAGAGTCAAGAAGGTGCTTCAAGTGTGGAAGCAAAGATCATCTTATTGCTTAATGTCCATACAATAGCAATAATGATGATGACAACAAGAAGAACAAAAAGAAGGACAAGAAGGAAAAGAAAGAGAAGAAGGACAAGATGGCCTTCAAGAAGAAGAAGGGTGGTTCATATGTAGTCACTTGGGATAGCAATGCTTCATCAAGTGATGATGATGATGATAGTGATGATGTCAAGACCACCAAGAAGAAGGTTCTTGCAAGCATTGCCATCAATGAGAAGCCTTCTCTCTTCGAATCTTCATCATGCTTCATGGCTAAGGCCACTAAGGTACAATCTTGTGATGATGAAAGTGATGAAGAATATGATGATGAAAATGAACATAAAAATGAAAATAATAGTGATAGTGATGATGATGAGCCTACCAAAGATGAATTGTTTGACATGCTAGAAAATGCTAAAGAACATTTTGACATTAAGAGAAGAGAATGCAAGAGCTTGAATAAGGAGGTAAAAGCCCTTAAGCAAGCCCTTGATGAGCTCAAAGCAACTCATGAGAGGCTAGAGGAAGCCCATGAGAAACTAGGCAAGGCTAACAAGAAGCTTGAAAAAGCTCATTCTTCTTTGCTTAATGAGCAAAATAAAAGGAAGCATGTTGAAACTTGCAATATAGGCTTGACTTGTGATATAATTGATGAATCACTATCTATGCCTATCATTGTTCCTCCCACTAACCCTTCTTGTAGTACTTCTACTTCTACCTCATCTAGTAGTGATGGTCTCACTTGTGATGCCTCACTAATGGTTGAGAATAAGAACCTAAAGAAGGAGGTCAACAAGCTCACTCACACCTTGGCTAAGGCATATGGTGGTGAGGACCGCTTGCTTATGTGCTTGGGTAGCCAAAGAGCTTCTGTCTACAAAGAGGGATTGGGCTATATCTCCAAGAAAGGCAAGGCGGCCTTTGCTCCTCACAAGACTAGTTTGTGAAGAACAATGGTCAGTTTTGCACTAGTTGCAAGCAAGTTGGTCATAAAGAGCATGAATGCAAAAACAAGAGCAAAAATGCTAATGTATCCTTAATTAAGATTAATTCTTTCTATGTGCTTACCAATGGTACAAATGGTGTGAAGGCTAAGTTCATTGGTAAACCATGGATAGGCTCAAAGAAGAAAGCCATTTGGGTACCAAAGAGCTTAGTGACTAACCTTTAAGGACCCAAGCATGTTTGGGTACCTAAAAAGAATTGATCTTCTTTTGTAGGTTAATTACAAAGCCGGAGAAAGGCATTGGGTTCTTGATAGTGGGTGCACTCAACATATGACCGGAGATGCAAGAATGTTCAACTCAATCAACACCAATGACAATGATAGTTATGATAGTATTACATTTGATGACAATGGCAAAGGCAAGGTCAAAGGACTTGGTAAGATTGCAATATCCAATGACATGAGCATATCTAATGTGTTGCTAGTAGAGAGCTTGAACTTTAATTTGCTATCCATGGCTCAATTGTGTGATCTTGGATTCAAATGCATATTTAGGGTAGATGATGTAGAGATCATAAGTGTAGATGGCTCTAATTTGATCTTCAAAGGATTTAGATATGAGAATCTATACTTGGTTGATTTCAATGCTAGTGAAGCTAAATTATCTACATGCTTGTTCATTAAGTCTAGCATGGGTTGGTTATGGCATAGAAGGCTTGGTCATATTGGAATGAAACAATTGAATAGATTGGTTAAGCATGACTTGGTTAGAGGCTTGAAAGATGTGTTTGAAAAAGATAAGCTTTGTAGCTCTTGTCAAGCCGAAAAACAAGTTGGAAACACCCACCCTAAGAAAAGCATGATGAGCACTAGTAAAGCATTTGAGTTATTGCATATGGATTTGTTTGGGCCAACACAATACACTAGCATTGATGGAAATAAATATGGCTTTGTGATAGTGGATGACTACACTAGATACACATGGGTATTCTTTCTAGTGGACAAAAGTGATGTGTTTGCAACATTCAAATCATTTGTCAAGGGCATTCATAATGAGTTTGAAACAACCATCAAGAGAGTTAGAAGTGACAATGGTAGTGAGTTCAAGAACACTAGAATTGATGAGTTATGTGATGAATTTGGAATTAGACATCAATTCTCGGCCAAGTACACTCCACAATTAAATGGCCTTGTTGAGAGAAAGAATAGAACACTCATTGATATGGCAAGGTCTATGCTTAGTGAGTACAATGTGAGTCAATCTTTTTGGGCCGAAGCTATCAACACAGCTTGCTATTGTAGCAACCGTCTCTATTGTCACCCATTGAAAGAGAAGACACCATATGAGCTCTTAAATGGTAGAAAGCCCAATATTGCATATTTTTGGGTCTTTGGTTGCAAATGTTATATCTTAAAGAAAGGCACAAGATTGGGCAAGTTTGACAAGAAATGTGATGAAGAATTCCTACTTGGTTATTCCACTACAAGCAAAGCATTTAAAGTTTGGAATTTGGATAGTGGTACTCTTGAGGAAGTTCATGATGTTGAATTTGATGAAACCAAGGGTTCACAAGTAGAGAATAAGAACTTGGAAGATGTTAGAGGCATTCAACTTTCAAATGCCATGAAGAACATGGATGTTGGTGAATTGAGGCCTAGGCAAGTGAATGATGATGAAGATGATCAAGTGCACGTGCTCTCTAACTCAAATATGCAAGATGATACAACTCAAGCTAGTACAAGTGGATCTCATAATAATGAACAAGATCAAGTGGCTAGTACATCATCTCAACCCAATGATCAAGCAAGTGCAAGCAATCAAGTTTCAATCCTCCAACCAACCAATATTGCAAGGGATCATCCATTAGACACTATCATTGGTGATATTTCAAGAGGTGTACAAACAAGATCAAAATTGGCTTCATTTTGTGAGCATTTCTCATTTGTGTCATCCATTGAACCAAAGAAGATAGATGAAGCATTGAAGGATGTTGATTGGGTAAATGTTATGCATGAAGAATTAAATAACTTCACAAGAAATCAAGTATGGGAATTAGTAGAAAGACCAAAAGGACACAATGTGATTGGAACCAAATGGGTCTTTAGAAACAAGCAAGATCAAGATGGGATAGTAGTAAGGAACAAAGCAAGATTAGTAGCATAAGGCTATACACAAGTTGAAGGTCTTGACTTTGGAGAAACATATGCCCCTGTTGCTAGATTGGAAGCAATTAGGATCTTGCTAGCCTATGCTTATGCCCACAACATCAAACTCTATCAAATGGATGTTAAGAGTGCATTTCTCAATGGTTACATCAATGAAGAAGTATATGTTGAGCAACCTCCTGGATTTGAAGATGATAAGAAGCCCAACCATGTGTATAAGTTGAAGAAGGCTTTGTATGGCTTGAAGCAAGCACCTAGAGCATGGTATGAGAGATTGAGGGACTTCCTACTCTCTAAAGGGTTCACAATAGGCAAGATTGACACCACTCTTTTCATCAAGAAGATTGGAAAAGATCTATTTGTGTTGCAAATATATGTCAATGATATCATATTTGGATCAACCAATCAAGATTTTTGTGATGAGTTTGGAAAGATGATGGCTAATGAGTTTGAGATGTCCATGATTGGAGAGTTGAGTTACTTCCTTGGTCTTCAAATCAAGCAATTGAAGAATGGTACTTTTGTGAGTCAAGGCAAGTATATCAAGGACATGATCAAGAAGTTTGGCATGAGTGATAGCAAAGTCATTAGCACACTAATGGGAACAAATGGTAACTTGGATAGTGATGCAAGTGGCAATATGGTGGATCAAAAATTGCATCGGTCTATGATTGGAAGCCTACTCTATGTAACCACATCAAGGCCAGATGTCATGTTTAGTGTATGCATGTGTGCAAGATTTCAAGCCTCACCAAGAGAAAGTCATTTGAAGGCTACAAAGAGAATATTGAGGTACTTGAAGCATACACCAAATGTTGGTTTGTGGTATCCCAAAGGAGCAAAGTTTGAGCTAGTTGGTTACTCTGACTCAGATTATGCAAGAATGCAAAGTTGAAAGGAAGAGCACCTCGGGCACATGTCAACTATTGGGAAGATCACTTGTTTCATGATCATCAAAGAAGCAAAATAGTATTGCATTGTCAACCGCTGAAGCCAAATACATATCCGCAGGTAGTTGTTGTGCACAAGTACTTTGGATGAAGGCCACTTTGAGTGATTTTGGAATCAAGTTCAAGAAAGTGCCATTGCTATGTGATAATGAGAGTGTAATCAAGTTGACCAACAATCCAGTTCAACATGCAAAAACAAAGCACCTTGATGTCCACCACTATTTCATAAGAGATTACCAACAAAAAGGGGACATTTACATTGAGAGTGTAGGCACCAAAGATCAACTTGCCGATATATTCACCAAGCCATTGGATGAGAAAAGGTTTTGCAAGCTAAGGAATGAGTTGAACATATTGGATTTCTCAAATATGTGTTGATGCACCCCCACTTATATGACATGCCTCTCCTTTGAGCAATCCAAGGTAAAAGTTGATTGGCATGACATACATCCTTGCTAAGGACATGTTTAGTGCATCTAGTCATCTCTCCATTTTATTAGGCTCATTCATGAAAATCAAATGAATTTGATGTTTATATGGTATCACTATTGCTTCTATGCTTAACTTAATCTAGTGGTAACATATGACATGTTTATGGGCTTGTAAACCTAGTGTGTAATCTAGAAAATAAACTCTAAGTGTTTAACTCAACATGGTATAAGATAACCCTTATTTGGAGGTATGTAGAAGCTTGTCCTTGGATCAAACCAAGTTAAATATCTTTGGTAAATGATCTAGATTGGACCAAATTTGGAAAAATAATCCCCACCCCATTGATTGACATTGATAATCTCTACTTATCTACTCCCTCCATCCCAAATTGTAAGTCATTCCAAGAATCTTGGAGAGTCAAAGCATCTCAAGTTTAACCAAGTTTATATAATAAGATAATAACATTTATGATGCCAACTAAGTACCAATAGATTCTTTGTTAATTATATTTTTATAGTATATCTATTTGATGTCATAAATCTTTGTAATTTTTTTTATAATTTTGGTCAAACTTGAGAAGCTTTGACTCTCCAAGATTCTTGGAATGACTTACAATTTGGGATGGAGGGAGTATATTTTAAGCCTTTGTGGTCATTGATGACAAAGGGGGAGAAATAGTGCACAAAGATAAGTGAAAAGATAGCACAAAGGGGAGAGAAATAAAGATACAAGTGATAGGGGGAGAATTTGACATAAGGGGAGAAATATGACAAAGGAAAGGGATCAATTAAAATTTTGAGCACACAAGTAGGGGGAGCAAGCTCATGAACTTGTATGGTGCATTTGAATGTGCATTTCATATGTTTGCTTGCAAGGCATAAGTTCTAAATTTTAAAATATCTATGCTTGTGTGATGTATGCTAGTTGTAAGATTGAATGATGAAATGAAATCACTAGATAACTTTCATTTCCAAGTTTTTACAAGTGGTATCTTTTCAAAGTATGTTTCCAAGTGGTATAAAGCTAACCATGGTGCTAAGGATGGTGTAATGGTGCACTCCGATTGGTATCACGCTTCAAAGGTCCATCTTTTATACCTTAGCATCATTTGGTAGACATTGTCTCCTATATTTCCTATCTAAGCATATGTGCAAGCTACAATCCAAAATTTTAGCACATATGTAGGGGGAGCAAATGCTACCATTTGGGGTTCATGAAACTTGTTCATATTCTTTTACACATGGTAAATATGCTTGGACAAGCAACATGGATTTAATTGAATTTCAATTCATATCTTTGTGAAAGGGTTGTCATCAATTGCCAAAAAGGGAGAGATTAAAAGCTCTAGTTTGATTTTGGTGAATTGATGAAACCCTAAGTGCTAACCTAATTTATCAAGTGATTATGAGATAGGTAGCACACTCCAAGTGGTGAAGCAAATGAAGATCATAGCATGATGATGATGATGCCATGATAATGATCAAGTGCTTGGACTTGGAAAGAAGAAAGAGAAAAACAAAAAGCTCAAGGCAAAGGTATAAACCATAGGAGCCATTTTGTTTTGGTGATCAAGACACTTAGAGAGTGTGATCACATTTAGGTTTGATAGCCATACTATTAAGAGGGGTGAAACTCGTATCGAAATGCGGTTATCAAAGTGCCACTAGATGCTCTAACTCATTGCATATGCATTTAGGATCTAGTGGAATGCTAACACCCTTGAAAATGTTTGTGAACATATGCTAACACATATGCACAAGGTGATACACTTGGTGGTTGGCACATTTGAGCAAGGGTGAAGAAGTTAGAGGTAAAAAGGTGTTAGTCTCGCTGGTCACAAGGTGACCGGACGCTGGTCTCAGGCAGACCAGCGCGTCCGATCAGTTGTAGCCACGAAGATGCCAGCGTCGGTCAATTGACCGGACGCTAGGTCGCTCAGCGACCGAACGCTGGTGGCAGGGTCTGGTCCTGTTGCTAGGCAGCACACAGAGGCTAGGGTCTCTGACCAGACGCTGGCAGGGTCCAGTTGAGCTTGACCGGACACGTCCGGTGGGCAAAATGTGTTTCTAGAACCTTACTAGAAACGACCGACCGCTGGTGGCTCAGTGTTCGGTCAGTTATAGCGCAGCATCCGGTCAACTCAAGTGACCATTGAGTTTGGGACACGTGGCTACCATCGGGCGACCGGACGCTGAGGTCCAGCGTCCGGTCAACATGATCGAAGCGTCCGGTCAGCCCGTGTTGTGCCCAGTGGAGGGGTACAATGGCTCTATTTCGTGGGGGCTTCTATTTAAGCCCCATGGCAGGCTCAAGCTCACTCTCTTGGCCATTTGCATTGACATAGCAACCTTATAAGCTTAGCCAAAGCCCTCCCACTCATCTCCATCATAGATTCATCATCTTTGTGAGATTGGGAGAGAATCCAAGTGCATTGCTTGAGTGTTTGCATCTAGAGGCACTTGGTGTTCGTGTTTCGCTACGGGATTCACTTGTTACTCTTGGTGGTTGCCGCCAACTAGATAGCTTGGAGCAGTGAGGATCGTCGAGCGGAGGGTGGTGATTGTCTCCGGCTCCGATCGTGGTGATTATGAGGGGTTCTTGACCTATCCTCGGCGGAGAGCCAAAAGGTACTCTAGTGGATTGCTCATGGCTTGTGTGATCCTCATCTTGTGTTGGTTGTGCGGCACCCTATTGAGGGTTTGGCATGTAAAGCCAATTAGCGCATGAACCTCCAAGTGAGTGAATCGCCACAACGAGGACTAGCTTGCCGGCAAGCAAGTGAACCTTAGTAAAAAATCATTGTATTCATCATTGATTCCGAGGTGATTGGTCTTCATTGTTATTCATCCTTGTGATTGATTGGTTCCTTCATCTACATGGCGGTATAACCTTCTTGATCACTCTCTTTATATTACCACAAACTAGTTGATAAGCTCTTTAGTGTAGCTAGTTGTGAGAGCTTGCTTGCTTGGTTGGTGTGGCTCTTTAGTTAGCCTTTGAGAGCATACTAACATAGAGTAGTATCATAGCTATTGTGTGAATAGATACTATCTAAACTAGAATTGTGATAGGTGGCTTGCCTTTTTTATTAGGCTAGCGCAACACTTGCTTCGCCTCATAATTGTCTAACCGTTTTGTTAAGTATTGTTGTAGAAATTTTTATTAGACTATTCACCCTCCCCCCTCTAGCCATTAGGACCTTTCAGCGCTCTCTCCGAACATTCAGGTTGATTTAGATTCATTAGATCAATCAAGTTCACTAGTACACAATAGCAGAACCACCAGGTTCAAACCACGAGCACACGCTCGGATACTTAGCTCATAGCGGGGCTCCCGTCACTCTCAGCCCTTTCGATCGGACCTCTTGTACCCCCCATCTTCCTCCTTCTCATTTGTAACCCCACTGCAAACTACGAGCATGTGGGCTCAGGAATAAAGTCACCGACCGACTCAAACTGGATGTAGGGCACGTTGCCTAAACCAGTATAAACCTAGTGTCATTGAGTGCTAGGCCACCTCTGATCACAACGTACGACAAAACTATAAATATTTACGTGTTGGTCACTTTCTGCACCAACAAACATATTTTAAAGTTTCTATATAAAATAATTATTTATTTATCCTCCAAAAAGCTATTGAGAAATTAAAACAAGGTAAGGTTTTTTTGGCATTTTTAATCATTTTCTCCACAATTTTCCAACATGAACCCTCAATAACTTTTGTTCGCAAACTCATTTAGAGATGTTTAATCACAACAACAAGGTTGATTGACATCACACATATTGATTTTATTCACGAAAGTGATTCAAACAAATAGGTACTTATCATTTCATGCAAAGCACTTAAGCAACACTATTTATGCACATTTTTATTACTAACAAAAGATTTGTCTTTCCCTAAAAAGATTTAAGTTCGCTATAATTTAAAAGAACTTTTACTCCACATTTTAAGTATTACAAACAAAAGATCGTTACAGAGCACATGAACTTACTAATCAAGTTTTATTATCTTTAACCTATTGCTAATCAGGTATTTAACACCAGGGGTGTTACAATAAGCAAACCCCCACTTCGACCATCACTTTCGTTGATGATGAAATGATCATATCCCAGCCTTCTTTTCCAACTTTCTGCCTTTGCTTTTCCCAAATGTGTTTCAGACAGAAAAAACACGTCTGTTTTCTCCCACTTCTGGATTTCCAGAAGCACACGCACTGCTCGGGCACTAGCAATGCCCTGGCAGTTCTAGGCCAAGATTTTCATTGTGCCCGGTCACTCTCCTCGAAGGAGAGCGCCGATGTAATATTTGTGTTTGTCAAATCATCATCCTCTCCTCCTCCGTTCTTCCTTGGCCTCTTCTTCTCATGTTCTTTCAAAGGACTTATAGATGCATCCTTCTCGGATGGATGCTCTAGAAGACTAACTTGCATAGCTATGTAACACCCCGGTGTTATGCCTGCATTTAGGCATTGCTAATCATACATATCGTGCATCATCAAGCATCCTATTCATACATGCGTAATCTTGCATATAACAACTGAAACATTACTTCGAAACATACGAAACATGTTTGTGAAAAGTAAATGATGCATACACTTATTAGAGTTGTTTTGCTCTGATTCTTGCTTGCTAGTTGAGTAGAAACTGTTGGTTATGCTTGTAAATCATCTAGAATTGTTTAGCACAATTTTTTTGGAGCAAGGTTTGTATTCAAATTAATTCAAAATTTTGCTTCCAAAGTAATTTCCCAAAATTAGGGTTTTGAGTTAAAATTTAACTTTGATTCTATAATTTAAAATCTAGATAGAATTGGACTTTGGTCATAAAAGCAAAGTTGTAGGGAATTGAATTCTAAGAAACTTTCATTTTTGGTACATTTTCAAAAGAGGTCATTTTCTTGCTCAAAATAATGTTTGAAAGATGGCATTTAAAAATTTCTTGAAAATAAATTGAAAAATTCCATTTCTATTTTTCTGGGCCGCCGCCTCGCTTCTGGCCCGCCAGCCGAAGCCGGCCCAGCGAGCTCCCGCACGCCGCGCGCCTCGCCTCGGCCCAGCCCAGCCCCACGCCGCGCCAGCCCGACCTGTCTCCGCGCGCCGCGCCTTCTTCTCCCGCGCGCCGTGCCCGTCGCCGCGCCACGTCCCGACCGCGTCAGGCGACGCCCGCCGCGTGTCCGCCACGCGCCCGGCTAGCTCTGACCACGCAGCGCGCTGGCTGGCTTGAAGAGGAGCGCGCCCTGCTGCCAGCCGCACGCGCTCTGCCCTCCTTCACTCCTCCCGCGCTGCCTTTTCCTTCCGCCAGAGCCGCGAGCCCCGAGCTCCGCCCTCGCCGCGCCCGCAGCTCCGCCGGCGTCAAACTCCCGCACCACCGCGCCATTCTCCAATTCCTCGCGCCCGCAACTCCGCCTCGCCTTCCTTCAAGTCGCGCTCGAGCTTGCTCCGCCTTCCGAGCACAGGTCGGGCCTCCCCGCGTCTCGTCCGCCGACGGCCATGGCGCCGCCGTGCTCGGCCGCCATGGAATCCGTCTTCCTTCTCCCCTCCAGCCTCGCCTAGCTACCCTACCGAGCTCGCCTTCTCCTCGCACGTCTCCTGCGCTCGCTCGCTTGCGCTGCCGTGGCCGGAGATGGCCGCCGGCCGCTGGCCGAGCTGCGCCGCCGCGCCAGCGCGCGCCCCGGCGAGGCACCTTGCCTCGGCTGGCCAGGCCGAGCCAGGCCGGGGGCTTGACGCCCTGTTGGGCCGTCTCCCCTCCCTCGCGCTCGGGCCGCGCAGGCCGGTGATGGCCGTGGGCCGGCTGTTCCCTTCAGGCCGGCCCAGTATTGTTTAAAGTGAATTGATTTCCTTATTATTTGTTATTTGAAATCAAAAATGGGTTGAAAAAATGTTTGGATGATCAAACTTGCTCCAAATTTGTTGAAACAAAATTTGCTAGGTTCCTTATCACCAGATCTACTAGGGAAAATTATTGCATGTCATTTTTGAGATACTTTTCTATAGGATTTTATTTAATCATGTAAATTGCTGATAACTTGAAAAATGTGTATAAAAATATATAGGCTTCAGAAAAATATGATTTCAAGTTTGTTCATCTTCTTATGTCATGTACTTCCTAAGAAAAATAGGTTTCATGCATGTGCTATGGGAAAATTTTGAGGTGTAGTTCAAGTCCCTTTTAATGGCTGATTTTGTTATTTTTGCTAGAGAGCAAACTTTGTATAAAACATGCATGTGGTAATTTTTGTACAGTCATTATAGGCTATGAAGAACCTAGGAAAAATATTAATTCTGTTGTTTGACACTTTTCATAGTACAAAGTAATTTCATGATCATTTTCATGCTATAGCTTGTCATTTTTGTGTAGGATAGTTTACTTATCCAAATGCCATGAAATTTTTATGGTAGTCTGTTTAGGGTAGTAGTATGCTACTGTAATTTTCTCAGATTTTTAGGAGCATCAGAAATATAGGTTGCTATTCAAACCTATTATTAATTAGGGTTTAAGCAAGTGTTGCTTTAAGTGTGATTAAGAAATTAGTAAAGCTTTGGTGTATCTTTGAAGCATTTCATAAGATAGGTTAACTTAACATATTAGTAGTAGAAGAGAATGCAGTAGATGACATGTGCTTGTAGTATAGTTTCTTGGATGATGTTGACTACCTTGCATTTAAACATATCCATTGCATCCATCTCCTTCGATGCACCGTTTGCATAATCCCTTACGCGCATTGCATCATACAGGATCGCAAACCGAGAACCCAGTCGTCATACCCGAGGAGCCAGAGGAGCAGCTTCGAGGTGCAGCAGCAGGAAGTGCCAGAAGCCGACGAGGAGGACGTTGAAGGAACTTCCGGAGTGCCCCGATCACCGTCCGAGCTCCTTCGAGCGAGGCAAGCCCCGGAGCATTTTTCTCCCGGTTTGCAATGATTTAATTAAATGCTTTACTTTAATTGATGCATTACGTTCAGGAGTTGTTTGCAACCGTTGCTGCATTATACCTTGCTTACCTTTGTTATACTATATCCTTGTTACCCTGGTATCCGCAGTCGAGTAAATGCTTAGCTGGCTTAGACCGGTAGAAGTCGGGTGATTTCCTGTCACCTGCGAGCTATAGGTGGTTACCTGGATCTGCTTGGATGACTATGAAGTCATGGTATAACTAAGTGTTAAATGAAGTTGAGACCGGACGGAGACTTGCAGTGTTTTGGACTGTAGTGTTTTCCGTCTGTGTCGATTAAGGACCGGCCGTTGTTGGGCCTCGAGTCATGTTGAACGCATGCCTTACATTTAGCTGGCCGGATAAAGTACCTTCCGACCGCGAAGCTGGGAGATTTTTCGGGCCGAGTAAATTGCCCGCAGCGCACTGTGCCGAAGCAGGTGTGGTAGGACACGGGGGCGGGATGATAAGGCCAAAGTGCAGTCGGTCGGCCCCCGGGTACATGTGGTTCCTGGCAAACTCGAGGTTCCTGGAAAGTTGACTCGGTGATCAATATCTCACTTTAGCGGGTGAGTGAGATTTGTGTAAGGAACAAATCACCAGCTGGTTAGGAATCGATTCGAATCGCCATCGCTCCTGGATAGTGAGCACTTGACTTGAGTTACTTCATCGTAGTAAATGTTATGGAACACTTGGGCAGTTATAATGAATATGACAGTATGGAAGTTGCTTAATGATCATTGGTTATCATTATCTGCTTAATCACATGTTTACTCTAGTATAGGTGCAAATCTAGTCGACAGGTTAATAACAATTAATTCAACAATAATGCTTCGAAAAGGTTCTTGAAATGCTAAAATGCTTCTTTTTGCAAATGAGTCAGCTACCCTACTATAAAGCCCTTCATAATCCTTGGTGTCAGTTTATTTTCGGTTATGTCGGGTAAGTCTGGCTGAGTACCTTCTCGTACTCAGGGTTTTATTCCCACTTGTTGCAGATGGGCAGATGTATTACGGCTACTGTATCAACTGCCTTTATCCTGCGATGGGTGATGCTTAGGACCATGGGCATGGTCATTCCTTACGTCTCATCTGATGCTTTTGTTGGAGATGATCATTCGCTGGCACTATATTTAAACTCCGCGTGAGTGTGTGTGTGGTTTGAACAAATGACTTCCGCTACTTTTATTTGAACTGGTTTTGTAATAACTATGTTGAAACTCTGATGTATCCGTGATGCAAACTTTTATGTAATATGTGATGGTGACCGCTAAACTTATTACGATCATGGCTGGGACACGAGTTGGTTTGAAATCCTTCGTGATTTCACGGACTACCGGGTTATACGGGCTTAAGTTTGCTCAATCGTCTGCTCTGGTGGATGATTTTCTTACTTAATTTCGTATAATTGGTCGGTTCTGTTACAAGCTACACGTCCTATAACATCTCCATCCGTTCCCTCCCTCTTCTTGGATAGTGCACTATCCGGGTCTTCATCATCTCCTAGAGAAGTTTCCATGTCTTCTACTTCATCATCAACCCAATCTCCTCTTCCTCGCCCTCTACCATGACCTCTTCCCCTACCTCCACATGAATCATCCCTCCCTAACACCATCGACATGAAAGGGACACGCGACCAATCTCCCCACTCATAGCTTTCTTTGCTATGGATTCCATCTCCGCATTCGGTAACATCATGCCCTATGCAGCCACAGAAAAAAAAAGGCCGGTAGCTTTTCATATTGCACTAGATATTTCATCCGTTCTTTGAGCGTGATTGGGACCACGTGCACCAGAGGTTTCTTGAGATCAAGCCAAACCCTAGCACGCAGGTATGGCATTGGGTTGATCCTGCCCTCATTCACCACTACCGTTTGTTGATAAGTGCATTCTATTTGGTACATAAAAGCCTCTTACTATTTTCATCAATGTTTTTCAAGTAGGCATAATAGTTATTTTAGTTCCTCAACCATCGTTCAAGATTTAGTTTCATCTTTGAACTTTTAAAGTGGTTATTTCAGTCCTCAAAATTTACTTTTAAGCTTAGTGTCATCCTAGGACTATTAAAGTAATCTTTTTAGTCCTCAAACTTTATACGTTGGTCTCAATTTCATGCATGAACTATCAAGTGCATTTCATTCGAGTTCTTGAATTTTCATAGCTGAGGGATGAAATTGAGCCCAAAATGCAAATTAAGGACTGAAATGGTCACTTTAACCGTTCTCAGATGAAACTAAACCCAAAAGTAAAGTTTGAGGACTAGAATGGTCATTTTGAAAATTCGAGGATGAAATTGAGCCTCAAAAGATAGCTGAGGGATCAAATTATTATTTTGTCATTCAAGTAGAAAAGTAATGCTATACTCCATCGTCTTAAAATATAGTATATAAAAGGCATTAAAAATAATATGATTTTGCATGTTAAATTTGGTAGACATTATATTATTGTTACCGTCATTAATCAAACAATCCCCAGTTGATCACAATGTTGATTGTTCTATATACACATGATTTAAACTAATTATGAAACAAAGTCATGCATGGTGCACCCGTCGTTTGCACTCTTTCTTATTGGGTTTTAAAATCTCTATATACACTTTATTTCCGAACAAATGAAGTATCTTATACGGCCATGGGTTGATGAAAAAGAGATTTAAACGGAGAAGAAATTTGTGGTGACAGCGTCCTAGAAGGTGCCAAGTCCAACCACTTAAATGATGGGGCCCAGCAATTGAAGAGGACAGATCTTGAACACCCTCCTGATTCCTTTGCAGTGCACCTGGACCACAAATTAAGCTTCAAGAACACGATCAGGGGAAGGTAAAACAAAATTCAGAAAGGCCACATGGGTAGATTCCCTCTGTCAGTCCACGAGCCACACGAAAAAAAATCGGAAATCTGTGGGTCATTGTCTTATCCAATATCCAAAGCTGTGGGCGCCCATTGGTTTCTGAACAGGAAAAATCTTTCCATCAGTTTCTTCCCTCGTTCAGTACGTACGGTGAGACTTTAGAGATAAAATCCTGCAAGAAGATGTTATATATGATTTCAAATACATTTACAGAACTTTTTTTATAAACTTTCTTATATAATTAGATACATGATGTCAAATTTTTTTTTTTTTTGGTGAATTGACATTTCTTGTAGAGTTGTAGCCTTGTAGGTCAGTACATAAAAAACATCACTTTCAGTAACTATTGGAGTAAGATGATCCACACCCCATTTCACCTAGACAAAGACAGCAACGTTAGGGTAAATATAATTAGCAGTGTCCCCTGTGTTTTGCCTGGGTTATTTGAAACAGGCAGTATCAAATGAAATAACCGGACGGTGCTCAAAAGAAAAGTACAAATAAAAAAAAACTATATATATTCTCCTCTCTTTGTCTCCACGTCATCGCGTCAATTTCTTGCCACAAATGTCGAGCCACTTGTCCACACGATTCCTGTGCTCGTTGTCACCGCAGGAATATCTTCAAGTTTTCTTTTTTCCTCACCAATTAGCGAGGAGACTGATGTAACATGGCACTCCGATCCATATTCTAGCATATATATTGCAGGGTTTTGTTTTGTTCATATGTGAACGTGACTAATCAGCATGTATCACGGCATTTGTATCGTGCTTACGGACTACATATATGTGAACAAGGTCTGAGAGCGATAACGATACACTGAATAATTGGAGATAAACCCTTTGGAACTGTATGTTCAATTTGGTGAGAATACTTGGTAAAAAAATGAACATGGTCTGAGAGCGATAGCGATAATAAACTGAATAATTGGAGGTAAACCCTTTGGAACTGTATGTTCCAAATTTGGCGTGAATACTTGGTAAAAAAATAGTGAGTTAGTACTAATACGTGCAAAATGATTGGATTACTCGTGGTTTAAAAAATAGTTAGTCTGGATCTGTGTTCTAGACTTTGTGTGAGTAATTGCAAATTTTTTCCAGGAGAAGAACAGGAGGAGGGGCCCTTGTACTGTAGTTAAATGGGGGCAATTCTTATGAGTACTGTATACTCCAGGAAGGACAGGAGGAGGGGCCCTTGTACTGTAGTAGCTCAGCCAATCTGCATCTGCAACTCAAAAAAAAATGGAATTCTACGTTTCAAACCTTATAAAAAAGAATGTAATTGGAGAGCTAGAGATCACCTTTTTCAATTGGACCCACCTATTAAAAATACCTAAAAACTACTATATTCTATCCATCCATAAGAAGAACGTTCCAGAAAGCAACCATTTCTAAAATGATAGAAGAGGGGTAAATACGTAATTTTACACATACACTAATCTTATTTCAAAAAGCGAGATGTACATTTTTTTAGGACGGAGCTAATAGTACAACGTGTCCCATCCATGTGTTTGGCAACGTAAAAATGTTACGGGTTAATTCGGATCCAGAGATTAAAGTTCAGTTCCTATCACATCGGACGTTCGGATATTAATTAGGAGGGCTAAACATGATCTAATTATAAAACTAATTACACATATAGACATTAATTTGCGAGATGAATTTATTAAGACTAATTAATCCATAATTAGCAAATGTTTACTGTAACACCACATTGTCAAATCATGGACTAATTAGACTTAATAGATTCGTCTCGTAAAAATTAGTCTCAATCCGTGTAATTAGTTTTGTAATAATCTATATTTAATACTCTAAATTAGTGTCGATGTGGCATCGCCATGTTCGCTTAAACTTATTAGACCGGCTTTATCAGCCATGGTGTAGTGTTTTTCTTTGACAACAAAAACAGCATCAGTTGGCTTATCAGTTGCAGAAACCGTCAGCCGAATAGAGTTTAGTCCGTAGAACCAAACAGCCCCTGAGCAGCTCGATTTCTGTTGGCATTTCAGGCAGAATTCATTGCGTTTCCTTTTCCATTGCTCGGCGGAGTAAGCTCCCATGGCATGTCCATCATCAACGTAACATTCAACAACCACCAGATATTAACAACCTCTAAAGCCAATCTGATCTAGAACCATAGATTCTACATATCCACTGGGAATTGAATTTTACCGGCTGCTGGAAATCATCGGAACAGACTTGTTTCACGATGGGAATTAATCATTGTAGCTAACAGTGACCTCCTATCCGATCCGCTGGGAAATTTTGGTTAGCTTGTTCAGCCTACCAAAAACAAGCTGGCGAGGAGGTGAATCTTGACCCCTTGGAGCTAGAGGCTGTGATGAAGAGAATTTTGGTAGCCAGTGCTTACGTTACGTGCAGCCAACGGGCCGGGGATGGAGACGGCACGACACGTCCGTTTCACGTACGCTTATTAGTGGAGGTCTTTTTTCTTATGGCACACACCATTTATTATCTTGATATATATGGCGATATGTGTGTGTTTCGTGTTGGTGCGTGTGTAGCTAGTGGAGTGGAGCAACCTGGAGTGCAGCGTCAGTCACTGTTGTTGCTGAAAGAGTGGCGGATCGATTCCGTCCACCAGGGAACCGGCCCGTGAATCGATCAGCGCGTGTGGACTGGTGTGCGATTCTGGCCAGCCCACCCACGAAATTACTGTTTATATCTTATTAGAATAATATTTTTCTCTTACAATAATTAACTGAAATAATAATTTTCAGTCCTATCAGAACAGTATTTCGCTGGATGTCCCACAGGATCGGAGTAGGGACATGACACGACTGGTATATTTAGCAGTAGCAAAAAGCAAAACAAACCAGGCCACCTGGTATATTACCTGCAAGGTAAGCACCGGCACCGAGCCGGATACATACTATAACAACAGAAATATTAGCAGCGCTGGATGCCACCTGGGGTCCACGTCACGTCATTAGCCTCCATCCCCTTCCCTCCCCTATATAAACCCGCCCCCTTCCTTCCCCTCCGTCGCTTCACCGGAGGGAGGGGTGTGGAAGCAGCTTGCTGCTTATGTATGCTACCCTGATCCGTCAGCAGCAGTAGCTTGACCTACCTGCTTAGGGCGTGGGGAGATTAGGAGTACAAGTAGGATTAATTGCTGCTACAAGGAAGATGTTGGCGGTGTTCAGCGGCGGTGTGGTGGAGGTGCCGGCGGAGCTGGTGGCGGCGGGCAGCCGGACGCCGTCGCCCAAGACCAGGGCGTCGGAGCTCGTGGGCCGATTCCTGGGGGCCTCCGAGCCGGCGGTGTCCGTGCAGCTCGGCGACCTCGGCCACCTCGCCTACTCCCACACCAACCAGGCCCTCCTCCGCCCAAGGTATACCATCATATACTACTTGACGATTGTTGCACCGTCGAGTCCATACCTGCTATGCTTTGCATCCTCCTCCATGGCTGGAGGATCCTAGTATACTAGTATCTCTCTTTTATTTATTATATAATTTATTAGGATGCTTGATCCGCCGAGTCAAAAAGCTAGAACTTCCCTTTTTGCACTGGATTCATGGATGGATTTCCCACTTTCTGTTTTGGTTCTTCATCAGTTACTAACCGCACGATCCCAGTCAGTCACACGTTACCAGCCGCACGTCTTCTGTCACACGTTACCAGCCGCACATACAAAGAGGGAGGAGAGGGAGAAGCAGAGGGACAGAGACAGATGATTTTTCTGTTAGATAGTGATTCATCAGGCTGCTGCTAAATTCGACTGTTTTCCGGAATTAATTTCCTGATGGCCAGATTTTACTAGTATGTATGATGATCTATGGCTCACAAGCCACACCCACTTGTGCCAGTAATTGGACATCATGCAGGCAGGTCTTTCTCCTCCTCATCCAGTCCTGTAGGGCAGGACCATGCCACCAACCCGACTTGGCTTATCGTTTTCGTACCTGATAACTGTTAGCCCCAAAAATTAGCTAGGAACAGGGGACCACTCCACACTTAGTTTTGCGTACCACTGGGATTTTCAGGCCACAGAAAGGGATATTCATTTTTACATGGTCCAGAAATTCAGAAAACCAAATAAATATGCACCAATAAAAACACTAGAAGAGGATGAACAGAAGCACGAGACACTCGTATAGTATCAACAACACACGTGGCTTGCTAAGGCATACGGCGTCTAGACATCTCTGGACATGGCTGCCTCTGCTTGAAATCCAATTTCTAAGGTTTCCTGCGCCAAAGGGTTGGTGATGACCAGATCATTTCACATCATCGCAAAAGGAAGAAAATGGGAAGAAAGCTTCACCGATGTATACCTCTGACGTGCACATTTCGAAATAGAAATATTATCATGTTTGTTTATTTTTTATGATGATAAAAAAGGAGGCCTTGTTATTTTTTCCAAAAAGAAAGTGATCTTCTTCCCCTATGCTGCTGGGGCAGGGTGCAATTTGCACGTCCACATCCTGCCGACACCACCTTACATAGACAAGACAACAACAAGGTGCCGTCTGTTAGCTGACCTGCCAACAAACGAACCGTGGAGCGGAGCCTCATATTCTCCGTCTCCATTAGGCGGCTGCTGAGAATTTAGAATTACTATGGTTTAATGAAAGCGACAGGCCTATGCAATCTACTGGTTAATTGAATGAACACAAAAAAAATTTAATTACTAGATTCATGAGCAGTGAAAGTATTTAGTAACTCTGATTTGGTCACTTTTTTTTCTTTTCTTGTTGTTGTCGTAGAGCTCAAAGTCCACATCAACATGGTTGGCATCATAGCACAGGGACACACGCACAGGTCACTTGGTATGGTAGTGAGTGCTAGTCTGTGGGCAATCCGGCTTTGCTGCCCACAGATCTGAAGAAAAGTTTGGTACTCCATCCTGCAGACCTGCGCACGCACTAGATGGGCCAGGGGCCGGGGATGGGGCTATGATTTGTGGGCCCTGATTGCTCTGTGTGCTATTGTGTCTTATCCTACCAGTACTAGATTCACTGAAGAAGTAGCATCCAAGGAATGAGGAATCCCACTCCTTCGCTCCATTCATTCATTCAGTTTTGACTTCTCTTTTCTTTCAGTGCTTGCTTCAAACCTGTCTTACCCCTTTTCGTGCATGTTCAGGATCGTATCATGGAATCCATGTTTGTTTTCTCTTTTGCTAAGAACAAGCTTAAGTACTCTAATTCTCTGTGTTAGGTGCATCTCTACCGCATCAAGTCAAACGTCCCACCTAATTACTCTCAACTCTGAATGACATGATGACCATGTTCTTCAGTGAGTCATTCAAGAAACAGGCGAAATTAAGGTGCTTGTTCTAGGCACCAAACACACTCACCAACGCTGTTCAATATGCCGTCTTCCCACGTTTGTTTGTTTTTTTCCTACGCCTGATGATGCATGCACCGTGCAAACAGTTGCTGAGTCACAAGTCACAGCTCACGCAGCTGATGCCGACAAAACAAAATTTGTGTTCTTGCTGAACGCTGACCAGGTCGTTCGCGGCGAAAGACGAGGTGTTCTGCCTGTTCGAGGGGGTGCTGGACAACCTGGGGCGGCTGAACCAGCAGTACGGGCTGTCCACCAAGGGCGCCAACGAGGTGCTCCTCGTCATCGAGGCCTACAAGACGCTCCGGGACCGGGCGCCCTACCCGGCCAGCTTCATGCTCGCCCAGCTCACCGGCAGCTACGCCTTCGTGCTCTTCGACAAGTCCACCAACTCCCTCCTCGTCGCATCTGTAAGTGCAGTGGATGTGCATTGTGGTGATTCAGTCTATTTATTTTACCTCGTATCGTTGTGATGGGATTTGCTCTGTCAGGATCCTGAGGGCAAGGTGCCGCTCTTCTGGGGGATCACTGCTGATGGCTGCGTCGCCTTCTCTGATGACATTGACATGCTCAAAGGATCATGTGGCAAATCGCTCGCGCCTTTCCCACAAGGTATTAACGCACGCGACCTCATCAAGCAACTGTCAGATCATGTCTTGATTTGTGTGTTGCCAAGCACCAAATCCCTGAAAATGTTGCTTGCCAACAACTGCTGAACGCAGTCTGAAGATTAAAGTTTCTGTATAACATCCAAAGAGCCCCCATTCTCATTTAGCCATTTTAGCTAATGTCATATATGCTGCATTATTGTAGGTTGCTTCTACTCTAACGCCCTTGGAGGCCTGAAGTGCTACGAGAACCCCAAGCACAAGGTCACTGCTGTTCCTGCAGACGAGGAAGAAATCTGTGGTGCAACTTTCAAGGTAAAAAAAAATGGCTTGTACTATGTATTCTTGGAGAAGATCAACTCCAGTTTTATGCATGTAGTTACGTCAGAGATGCATCAATCATGCAATGTCTAGTACAGTACTAGTAATAAATCGGAGCACTCACAACAAGGAAGGAACATTGGGGTACTCTGCAGTCTGCGCAATTTTGTTCCTAGTTAGTAGGAAGCATAACTGCAGACGAACTTTGCATGACAATGCTAATTGACTTGACGACAAAACTAACTGTTTTCCATTCAGATTTTATATATCTCTGCACAATTTGTATATGATGCAATGCTATCTAAGCGCTGTTAACTGACCCACACGTATTTGTCATTTGTAATTGAAGGTGGAAGGGTCTACAGTCCTGACAGCGCTGCATTAGGGCGAGATTTCCGTGTGGAGGCGTGGATGTGGCGCGATGCAATGCAATACAGAACTTTGTACATGGATGGTGGTGTAACATAGTGGCAAGTCATGTTCATGCAACTGAATCTATCTGTGTGTTATCTTTCATAAAAGAGAAGTACCGGAAGCACTTAAGGGGTGATGGTTGTGTGTGGACCCTGTATCCCTAGTTGTTCAGCTTACATGGAACTTGGTGGTTGAGACATGGCAGTGCTAATATAATCGGTCGGTTGCGTGGAATATGAAGTTTGTAATCTGTTCCTAATAACAAAGCTTTGTTTCTCCAGTCGTTGTTGTCCGTGTGATATATATAGTTGCTTGATTCAGCACTCAGCAATACATCAACTCTAGTTTGATTTTGCATCCAACCCAATCACAAAAATTGCAAATGTTTAACAGGCTCGCAGCAGCACTTGATGGGCTCCTACAAGCCCAGACCGTCGACACCGATATCTGTGGTCTTCTGGGCCAATGTCTAGTGCCACACGTCAATACGGACTGGGCCGTTTTATTCAAAGTCTCCATTGGGCTAGGTGTAGGTGCGCTCCGGAACCCGCTAGCCCACACCTACCCGCTATCATCTCCAATATATAAATGAAATCATAAACCCTAAAAACACTCTCTCCCTCACCCGTCTAGCTCCCCCGCGCTCCCCAGTCGCGCCCTCCCCATCCCGCCCCCGCTCCCCTCCCACTCCCTAGCCCGGCGCCCCACCCCGGCCCTTCTCTCTCCCTCACTCGCCTCTCCCTCTCCCTCAGCGGCTCCTCCCTCTCCCCAACAGCTGGTGCAGGGCGGCTCCTCCCTCTCCCTCTCCCTCTCCTCTCCATCTCCCACCCTCTCTCCGGTGGCGGTGGCGGGTGGTGGCGTGTAGCTGGGCGGCATGAGGCCGTGGTGGCGTGCGGCCGGGCGGCGTGGGGGCGGCGGCGGCATCCTGCGTCACTGGATCTGACTAGTGGGCTCAGGAACAGGCTCGCCGGTGGGCTCATGATTTTTTTTGTTTTTTTATCGATTAACCGAGGCGGGTGTTGCAAGGAGCCCGCCTCGGTTAATCGATTAACCAAGGCGGGCAGGGCAACCGCCTCCGTTATTCATGGATTAACCGTGACCTTTTGGACAAAGGCGGTTGCCTTTGCCCGCCTCGAGTAATGAAAAACGCCTGCCACAGTTAAGTTTGTTGTAGTAGTGTGGTGTCCGCCGTCGAGGGAGCTCCGCACCGTCAGGGAAGGCCGTCGAGGTCGCTCATGCCGGCAAGCCACGCCAGGGGCTCCGTTCGTAGGGGGGCTGGCCTATCCGGACAGGCTGGCCACGCCAGAGACAGGCCTGTCCGCGCCGCTGGGGAGCTGCGCCCGTAGGGGAGACCGTGGAGCACCGCCGGGGAGGAGGCTGTAGAGCTCCGCCGCGCCGAGGAGGAGGCCGCAGAGCTCTGCCACGCCGGGGCAGGGGAGCCGTGCCGCCGGGCACGCAGGGGGACAAGCATGCCGGGGCATGCCACCTGCGGACGGGCGAGCACGAAAAAGAAAGAGAGAGTTGCATAGGAGAGAGAAGATTTGGGTAGTCCGGTTTGGCCCAACAGGAATGGACAGCGGGAGGGTAAAAGTGCATCTAGCCCTTTAGTGGGTTTTGGATGGTTAAATGACAACGTGATTAAAGGTCTAACCCGTTTGCTAAGTGTAGACATGTAATAGGTTATCTCATAGGTACTTAATGAAAGCCAAAATGATACGTTGTTGTATAAAACAATCTAGTTCAAGCACAAGACAATAATGCAAATGAAATTCATGCAAAGGCTTATTTATTGTGGAATTTCCATGTTCTATGTGAAAGCAAGTTCGTAAAAATTAATTAATGAGACATGAGGGATTGCATATGGAATGGTCTCATATTTGAAGCTTGCTAAATTGAAATGAAAAAGATAACAATACAAATGAATGGTTGATTCAACACAAGATGTGACTTAATGACTTGAGATGGTGAAGATAGCAAGGAAAGGCTTCAAGGTACTAAGCAAGGGTGAAGGGCAAGCGATGGCTTGGCGGCCGAAGAACGTAGCTAGGGTGAAGAAGGAAGTACTTGCATTTAGTTGAGGTACTAATCAAGCTGCGATGGTCATATTGATGTGGAGGATCAAATCTATATTGGACAAAGTGTTTGAAGTGACTTGATGCATTTGGAGTTATTCATATTTGATGAATGGAATCAAGTCATGTGCTCAAGATGGCTATCCTCAAGTGACAAGATCAATATCAACATGTTGGCACCCTTACTTGATGAAGATTGAAAGAGACGGCATTAATTCAAAAAAGGTCAACTCAAGCGGTATAAATTTGTTTTTCCTTTAATCTTGAGTTTAATAGGTATGCCGTACTATTAAGAGGGATGCATCATATTGATAGATAATATTTCATAAGTGCTTAAGCCAACCCATGTGAGTTTTGAGTATTTGAGAGACAAAAGAGCTAACTGATTTCTGGCTGGTCTGGCAATACCGGACGTGTCCGGTATTTGCCCAGCAATGGTAAAATTGTTGTTCTCGGGTTGGTTTGTCGGGAGTTCCGACGGTCGGGAGTTCCAACGTCTCATGCTTTAACTGACTTAGAGAGTTCATTGTGGTGGTCATACCGGACGTGTCCGGTATGGACGACTAGAGGTCAACGGCTAGTTTTCAAATGCCTTGAGAGTCAGGAGTTCCGACGGTCGGAAGTTCCGGCATGAGTCGGGAGTTCCGACACCTCACATACTTTAACTCAGTTATATGGTTTTCAAATATGCTGAGGGTTGGGAGTTCCAACGGTCGGGAGTTTCGGCATTCATCGGGAGTTCCGACGTCTCACATTGTCACTGTAACTTAGTTACAGTTGGGGCAGTATAAGTCATACCGGACGTGTCCGGTATGCAGTATGGCAACATCTATAAAACGACTAGTTTTTCCAAGGGGGCTATAAATATTGATAGATAATATTTCATAAGTGCTTAAGCCAACCCATGTGAGTTTTGAGTATTTGAGAGACAAAAAAGCTAACTGATTTCTTGCTAGTCTGGCAATACCGGACGTGTCCGGTATTTGCCCAGCAATGGTAAAATTGTTGTTCTCGGGTTGGTTCATCGGGAGTTTCGACGGTCGGGAGTTCTGGCAATGGTCGGGAGTTCCAACGTCTTGCGCTTTAACTGACTTAGAGAGTTCACTGTGGTGGTCATACCGGACGTGTCCGGTATGGATGACCAGAGGCCAACGGCTAGTTTTCAAATGCCTTGAGAGTCGGGAGTTCCGACGTAAGTCGGGAGTTCCAACGGTCGGAAGTTCCAGCATGAGTCGGGAGTTTCGACACCTCACATACTTTAACTCAGTTACATGGTTTTCAAATATGCTGAGGGTCGGGAGTTCCGACGTGAGTCGGGAGTTCCGGCATTCATTGGGAGTTTCGACGCCTCACATTGTCACTGTAACTTAGTTACCGTTGAGGCAGTATAAGTCATACCGGACGTGTCCAGTATGCGGTATGACAACGGCTATAAAACGGCTAGTTTTTCCAAGGGGGCTATAAATACCCCCAAGCCTCTACATTTGGAGGCTGCTGATTCTGCTGATACACATGCACGTTTTGAGCCTTGCCAACTCTCCCAAACCCTCTCTTAGTGAGTGTGTGATCCAAATCACAAAATCCATTTGTGGGTTAAGAGAGAATTTGAAAAAGAGAGATAGCCACCACTTGAGCACTTGTGCATATTGTCTATTTTATGATTCACATTTGTTACTCTTGGACTCTTCGGTCCTAGATGGCTAGGCGTCGCCAGAGAGCACCCGAGAGATTGTGGTTGCCTCGGAAAGTTTGTATCGGTCGATTCTACCGCCTTGGAATCAACTAGTGGAAGGAGGAAAAGGAGTTGGAAAAGACTCCGGCTAGAGTGACCTTCGTGGTACCCTCTAGGGCTGACCTTCGCTGGGTCGCCCATAGCCCCCTTAACGGAGAGTAGGACTCGAACGAGTCCGAACTTCGGTAAAACAAATATCGTGTCTCAATTCGCATTTCATTTGATATTTGTGTTGCTCCAGCTCTTATGCAGGTTCTCTGTGTATATTATCATCTCTAGTAGGTACCTATAGTTTGGTTCAAAGATAGAAATCGAAAGGAGCAAGTTTGGGGCTGTTATGCAGAATTCATGTATATCGGACACGTCCGATATTCATACCGGACACGTCCGGTATTTCCTACCTGTGCTGAAAATATTTATTCTCTATTCTAACTTTGTGTTGCGGGGTTGTAGCTTCTAGATATATTCTTTATACCTTGTTTACTCTGTGGCTAACTTGTGAGGGGTGGTGTTACTCTTAATTTGGAGTTTCCATTTTGGAAACTCCCTTTTCTAATTGTTTCTACATTTAAAGGTGTTAATTTTTAGAAACACCTATTCACCCCCCCACTAGGCGGCATCCTAGGTCCTTTTAATTGGTATCAGAGCTAGGTTCTCACCTAAAGCTTCACCGCCATGAGAAAAGGATGTCGACGCCTATCGAGTTGGAGCCGGTGCTTCTCCAAAATGATTGGTTCAAACTTTCTACCTTGGTCAATTCATGTACTCAATACTTTTAGGGATATTAGTCCTCTTGTTGAGCATATTGTGGATGCAAGCATAACTCTTCCTATAGTTGATTAGAGCAACTACAAAAATTGTCAAAAGAGGAAGAGATATTGTGTGCAACTCAATGCTCAAGCTATTAATGTCATTTTGAGTACATTAAGTGTAGAGGTTCAAGATGAGGCAATCTTCAATAGGACAACCACCTCCGGAGAGTGCTCATCTCATTTGGACTAGACTTTTTGATTTATACAGAAAATCCAAATGTGATGATGCACTTGAGATCGAGTCAATGGAAAGTATGTCCATTGTGTCTTCATGCAGCGAAGAAGCCTCACAAGACCTCAAGAGCACCGAGCCAGAGCAAGAAGTGTAAGCAGTGCATGACTTGCTGTCTGCCTGCACATACCAGACGTGTCTGGTATGACTGAGGCAGCAGAACAGCAAGCAGCTGTTTGCAACGATGCTCAAGCCCGGTGGCGACCAAGTGATGAGTCAACCTCAGTATCTCATGATACTCATCACTTGTGTCTCATGGCCAAGAAAAGCAAGAAAAGAGTAACAAGAAAGATCAAGAAAAGGAGAAAGCACAAGTAGATGATCAAGATGAGAGTGATGTTGAAGTTGAAGACAACTACAACCTTGATCATCTCAACCGCAAAGACAAGTTCATCATCATGAAGATAGTTGAAAAGAATGATGAGCTTGAAGAAGAGATTGAGAAGCAAGAGCAATCACTTCAAAAGCAAGAATTGTTTCTCATCTCCAAGATGGAAGAACTAAAGGCTCTAAGTGAAAGGTATGAAAAATTGTCAATTGAGCATGCTTTAGTTACTAACTCCTCTTCTAGTGTTTCACAACTAGAGAAGGAAAACTTTGAGCTCAAGGCAAGGCTAGATGAACTATCAAGCAAGTATAATGTGCTACAAGCAAACTATGTTCATCTAAAGTGCTCTCATGATGAAGTAGTAGAATCAAGCATCATGCTTGAGGTAGCTCATGAGGTTGTGATCACATCGGTAAAATTTTCTCAACCTCTCACACATTCACTCACTAGTACACCATCTCAATTAAATATTTCTTGTACTAATGAGTGTGCTCCTCAAGCAAGCCAATCTTCGATTGAGCTAAATCTTCATAGAAAACATAGAGCTCAAAGAAGAGGTGAAAAGATTAAAGAAAGATGTGATTCGGTTGAAGGGTAAGGAGAAAGCACAACCTTCTCAAGATAACCGTGATAACATGGTGAAGAAGCTTGAGAAGGGTTCAAACCTTGCTTCCTCCAAAGCCCAACAAAAGAATCACATTTCAAGTAAGGCCAACACAACCAAGAGCAAGAAACATGGAAAAAGGTTATGCTATGGTTGTGGATTATATGGACATGAGTGGGCAATGTGTCCACATAAGAGTTGGGCCAACAAGTGTGAAGTGGCCGAACAAAAGGCCTCAAACAAGTTGGCCAACCAAAAGAAAAGTGATGGACAAAGCGCTTGTCTCATGAGCAAGAAATTGGGGCATCCTACCAAGAAATGCCCAATGTACAAAGAGGCAAGAAAGGAAGCCCAAGTTGCAACAAGAAGATGCTATGGATGCAATGAGATGGGCCACAAGGTTGATAGATGTCCATACAAGCAAAACAAGCATAGAGCAAACAAAGGTCGCATATGCTATGCTTGTAGAAGAAAGGGGCATCTAAGCTATGAATGCCCAAATGGTAACGCTCCTAAGCCGAACACATTTGTTTATAATGATAAGCTTAGGAAGACCACAAATGGAGTTAGCACTAGCAAGGTGATGTGTTCACCACAAACTAGTGCTAAAGCCATTTGGGTGCCTAAGCACTTGTTGACTAACCCAAAAGGACCCAACAAGAGTTGGGTACCAAAGTGTGCTTAGGTTAATGATGTAGGTACTTGGTGATGAGATGAAGGCTTCGGGGTGGTTGAGCAAGCAATTTGAATAATATTCACTCAATCTATCAACCAATTCTTATCATAATCTCTTATATGGTTGACCCAATGATAATTCAATGAATATATCATATATTTCATCCTCACCATTGGTAACAAGTACCTAAACCTTATAGGGATAGCCACCTTGCTCGTTTTGTGTTCAATAGTTCACAAATAGGCATATTTGTGAAATATTGAAAGTGGCTAATTGAAAAGTATTTTATTTTGCCATATGATGCTTTTAATGGCTCTCTAGTGGAGCAATTTATTTGTTGAGATGCAGGGACATAAAATAAATACTATCGCTAAAATGATGAATCACAAGCAGCTGGGTTATTTGCCTTCTAGTCCTGCACCTATCGGACGTGTCCGGTATTACTATCGGACGTGTCCAGTATGGACAGGGATAGAAAGCAAGTGTTTCTATTTTACGTATTCTGGACGTGTCCGGTATACCTACCGAACGTGTCCGGTATTGCAGGAACCATAACACTAATAGGATTACAACTGAGTCTTTAATCCATATATTTTCATATATCCTCAATTTACTCAGAAGCTTGTGGTTTACCAAATCTAAGTGGATTGTGAGCATCTCTTGAACTCAAATTTAAATATGGCAAATTATTTGGTTGTGGTTCAAAATAGAAAATTGACTCCCAAATTCTTAATAGAATAAAGTGCTAGTTGAAAGTCATTCAAATTACTTAAAGCACTTATTTAGGGGGAGCTCAGTTTCTATTTTGCACCTTGTGGACTAACAAATTTATCTAGCATTCTTTGTAGTCCTTTGGATGAAAAATTGATTTCGTATCTAGCATGATTATTTGGCAATTAAGGTCAACATAAAGATTATCATGCTATGTATCTTCTTAGTGGTATTCTTGTGGGCTCAAGGCAAAGGTATGTTTTACATACATGCATTGTAAGTGCATCTAAGGCCCTTTATATGTTAGAATGTGCATTTGTGTGACATAGGAGAGATGTTTTTCAAAACCCATAACTAGCATGTGTAGGTGGTGTGAATTTGAAAAACTATTTGAATCTTGGTCTTTGTGACCTAGCCTTGTCATGTGATAATTATAGCTCTCCTTGATTGTTTGATTGGCTAATCACACATGACTATGGCTTTCTTAAGTCCACAATCTACTATGTCTCACAACATCTCTCTCAAGTAATCAAAATCTATATATGCCAAATATTGGAAAAGAGAAGTGATACTCATGGCATTTGGATAAGAAAAGTATTTACACCTTATTTGGATCAAGGACATACATGTTTTTGGATCAAGAAATGATAGAGAAGGGGATTGGAATTAAGTGAATAAATTTGGAAAAAGAACAGCCATCCCGCAAATACCGGACGTGTCCGGTATGCACGTGTCTGGTATGAGCGGGATTATAAAAACTGCCGGTACCCCTTTGGCCAAGTTAGGTTATTCATCTTCCAGCCAACCTAGCCGCCTCTCCTCGACCTTCATTGGTGATTTCAAGTTTCCACCATGAAAAGGAAGAGAGGGAGATTGGATCGGAGGAGATTTGCATCAAGATCGAAGGCTCCGGGACTTGGATTTCCAATCGTATCTTCATTCACTCTCTCAAGGTACCCTAATCCTAGGACCTCATCCGATCTAAGCGGTTAGGGCATGATTTTGAAATCCCTTCGGTAGAGATGCTACATTACCTGTCTAGAAGCAATGCCTAGAGTTTGGATTGGATTGGTTGAAGATTGAGCCAAGGACCCTGGTTAGGGTTGCTGTCCGCTCATACCGGACGTGTCCGGTATGGGACTAGCAGAGCAGATTTTGCTCCCTTGTTTCAATCTTCTCAGTGGTTGATTCTTAGGACTAAGTTTAATTGTCTATTGTGTTTTGTGAACCTTTTGACCTAGTTTGGTTGAGGTGATTACAAAGCATAGGACTAATTATTCTTATTTCTATATATCAACTAAAATAAGCTATCATTTGGGCATGTATCTAAAATTCCTTGCAAATATTTGGATACAGGACAAGCAGCTATGAGTGGAAGACAGGAGCCTAGGTCCAAGCATAGGCATGATCCTAGCTTTGGAGAAATACAAGAAGGCAAGATAGGAAATGCATCCCATATATAGTCAGCTGAGCATGGGAGCAGCAGAGGACTCTCTAGGGCTACTAGAGGTGCTCCACAATACAAAGAGAGAGAGATAACAGTTCTTCCTCTGACACAGATACAGAGGAGTATAGAGTGGAGCCCAGTATAAGAAAGAGGAAGAGCACTGACAGAGGTTTAGATGGTGGCAGTTCAGATGATGAGCAAGAGATTGAGGATGAGCAGGCAGTACCTCCAGCTCAGCACCAGCCAGGTCAGGGTATGCACTATGGTTTACTTGAGCCACATCCACCTAGTGTACCCTCTTATGTTTTTAGAGTTGACTATCGAGGGAAAGGCATGACCAGAAGGGCCAGAGATGAAAGAAGTATTGATCCAAGGGGCTTGTCAAGGATTCAGTTTGATCATCGATTTCAGACAGCCTTTCATATGGACTTCTACACTAGTGTGATCCTCACCAGGAACTCTGTGATTGCCAAGTCTCAGTGGATTGATTGGCAGTACGTCAGAGATTTGCAGAAGGCCTCCATTGATCACGCTATTACCATTTGTGAGCATACAGGGGTTTATGAGATTATGGAGTTCTAGCATGACTGGAACACAGAGGTGGTAGCTCAGTTCTATGCCACCCTATATGTTGAGGAGGATGAGAGGCGTATGCACTGGATGCTTGAGGGCCAATGATATAGTGTTGATTATGATGCTTTTGCAGCTCTACTTGGCTTCTCAAATGATGATCTTTAGAAAGATAGGATCCACACAGAGCAGGTGTTACCTCTAGAGCAGCTTGCCTACATGTACCTACTAGGGGGTGAGAGAGGAGCAGTAGGGAAGGTTCTAGGTCTTCACCCTACTTATAGATACCTGGATAGAATGTTCATGAAGACCATTGATTGCAAGGGTGGAGATAAAGGAAACATTGCAGATTACTCCAGGAACCTGCTCCATAGGATGGCACCTGATGCACGACCTTTTAGCGTCTTTGATTTCATATGGTGCGAGATCAGGAGTGTCGGCGAGAGGCCCCTCAAGGGCTGTGGTTTTGCTCCCTACATCATGCACATGATTGAGCAGGTCACAGGGCATACCTTTGAGTATGACAAGGTACATAAGGCCCTAAAGATTGTTGCAGATTTGACTGAGGTTGGGGTACCTCCAGCAGGACCAGGAGGAGCAGCAGCAGCACCAGAGGCAGATGCACCTTGTAGGTGGTGGTAGCAGTAGGATGAGCTTCTCCCTCTACCACATGCTCCATCACGTTCTTCTTCCACGTCGCCGTAGTCCTCCTTCTCCTATTCACAAGATGTTCAGTGCTATCTTTGGGATGTGTAAGGACATACAGACCTGTTCAGCAGAAGGAGAGGGAGGCTAGGAGGAAGGATACTCGGACTTTAAGCAGATTGCTTCTAGACTTGAGCTTGATCCTCCTATGTCTCCACTATCAGATGAGGTAGCTAGTGAGCCTGAGACTGAGGCAGCAGTAGAGGCAGGTACGACGCAGAGCTTGCTGAGTTCCTTCAGTGACAGCAGTAGGCACCAAAGCACCCTGACACTTTACCACTATAGGCTCGTGTGCCTACTCACTCTTAGCCACATCCTAGTGCAGCAGACGAGTATGCTTCAAACTAGTGGAGTGACCTCACGGATAGTTTCTATGACCCGTCTGGTGCGGGTGGTTCTCGTCCAGTCGGTGCTACACGCTCAAATGATGAGGATGTTGGTAGAGATGAAGATGATGATGAGTGATGATAGCTGTCAAAGACAGCTTGCAGCCCCTTTGTCCTTAGTATGTCATTGTTGGACCTTTGTGGTGATAGATGACAAAGGGAGAGAGAGACTGATTAAAGCTTCAGGATATTTGTCTCTTTTGGCTTTTCTTTGCACCTGAAGATATGTACTATAGGCTATAGTTTGTGAGCTTCATTGATGTATATCTTGAGTTTGAAATAGATTGTATCATGTGAGAGATAAGACATACTTATGTTTTATCTTTGTATCTCTTGAGACATGATCTTTATTTATATTATATTAGTGGCTTGTGGACTTGAGAAAATGTGTAATGAGTGCTATGTGTGACATACATGTGTTATATTTATTTTCATAAGGACTATGCATGCTAGAATGAAAATATTTGATGTGATGTCTTTATATTTATTCTTGTGTGATATATCTTGACATATGCATCACGGTTTTACTTTGTCACACACACATGCACTCCACGGATGCAATGATTTAGGGGGAGTCTCCTATATGTTTTAGTATGTGCAATTGACATTTGAGGTCATTTCATGAATTCTAATCATAAGCACATATTAAGGGGGAGCCTCTCATAAATCATTGAACCCAAAAGTTTAAATGTTTATATTCTTTTGTAAGCTTTAATCAAGTTGTCATCAATCACCAAAAAGGGGGAGATTGAAAGTGCATCTAGCCCTTTAGTGGGTTTTGGATGATTGAATGACAACGTGATTAAAGGTCTAACCATTTGCTAAGTGTGGACAGGTAATAGGTTATCTCACAGGTACTTAATGAAAGCCAAAATGATGCGTTGTTGTATAAAACAATCTAGTTCAAGCACAAGACAACAATGCAAATGGAATTCATGCAAAGGCTTATTTATTGTGGGATTTCCATGTTACTATGTGAAAGCAAGCTCGTAAGAATTAATTAATGAGACATGAGGGATTGCATATGGAATGGTCTCATATTTGAAGCTTGCTAAATTGAAATGAAAAAGATAACAATACAAATGAATGGTTGATTCAACACAAGATGTGACTTGATGGCTTGAGATGGTGAAGATAGCAAGGAAAGGCTTCGAGGTACTAAGCAAGGGTGAAGGGCAAGCGACGGCTTGGCGGCCGAAGAACCTAGCTAGGGTGAAGAAGGAAGTACTTGCATTTAGTTGAGGTACTAATCAAGCTACTGATGGTCATATTGATGTGGAGGATCAAATCTATATTGGACAAAGTGTTTGAAGTGACTTGATGCATTTGGAGTTATTCATATTTGATGAATGGAATCAAGTCATGTGCTCAAGATGGCTATCCTCAAGTGACAAGATCAATATCAACATGTTGGCACCCTTACTTGATGAAGATTGAAAGAGACGGCATTAATTCAAAAAAGGTCAACTCAAGCGGTATAAATTTGTTTTTCCTTTAATCTTGAGTTTAATAGGTATGCCGTACTATTAAGAGGGATGCATCATATTGATAGATAATATTTCATAAGTGCTTAAGCCAACCCATGTGAGTTTTGAGTATTTGAGAGACAAAAGAGCTAACTGATTTCTGGCTGGTCTGGCAATACCGGACGTGTCCGGTATTTGCCCAGCAATGGTAAAATTGTTGTTCTCGGGTTGGTTTGTCGGGAGTTCCGACGGTCGGGAGTTCCAACGTCTCATGCTTTAACTGACTTAGAGAGTTCATTGTGGTGGTCATACCGGACGTGTCCGGTATGGACGACTAGAGGTCAACGGCTAGTTTTCAAATGCCTTGAGAGTCAGGAGTTCCGACGGTCGGAAGTTCCGGCATGAGTCGGGAGTTCCGACACCTCACATACTTTAACTCAGTTATATGGTTTTCAAATATGCTGAGGGTTGGGAGTTCCAACGGTCGGGAGTTTTGGCATTCATCGGGAGTTCCGACGTCTCACATTGTCACTGTAACTTAGTTACAGTTGGGGCAGTATAAGTCATACCGGACGTGTCCGGTATGCAGTATGGCAACATCTATAAAACGACTAGTTTTTCCAAGGGGGCTATAAATACCCCCAAGCCTCCACATTTGGAGGCTGCTGATTCTGCTGATACACATACATGTTTTGAGCCTTGCCAACTCTCCCAAACCCTCTCTTAGTGAGTGTGTAATCCAAATCGCAAAATCCATTTGTGGGTTAAGAGAGAATTTGAAAAAGAGAGATAGCCACCACTTGAGCACTTGTGCATATTGTCTATTTCGTGATTCGCATTTGTTACTGTTGGACTCTTTGGTCCTATACGGCTAGGCATCGCCGGAGAGCACCCGAGAGATTGTGGTTGCCTCGAAAAGTTTGTAACGGCCGATTCCGCCGCCTCGGAATCAACTAGTGGAAGGAGAAAAAGGAGTTGGAAAAGACTCCGGCTAGAGTGACCTTCGTGGTACCCTCTAGGGCTGATCTTCGCTGGGTCGCCCGCAGCCCCCTCAACGGAGAGTAGGACTCGAACGAGTCCGAACTTCGGTAAAACAAATATCGTGTCTCAATTCACATTTCATTTGATATTTGTGTTGCTCCAGCTCTTGTGCAGGTTCTCTGTGTATATTGTCATCTCTAGTAGGTACCTGCAGTTTGGCTCGAAGATAGAAATCGAAAGGAGCAAGTTTGGGGCTGTTCTGTAGAATTCGTGTATATCGGACACGTCCGGTATTTCCTACCTGTGCTGAAAATATTTATTCTCTGTTCTAACTTTGTGTTGCAGGGTTGTAGCTTCTAGATATATTCTTTATACCTTGTTTACTCTGTGGCTAACTTATGAGGGGTGGTATTACTCTTAATTTAGAGTTTTCATTTTGGAAACTCCCTTTTCTAATTGTTTTTGCATTTAAATGCGTTAATTTTCAGAAACGCCTATTCACCCCTCCTCTAGACGGCATCCTAGGTCCTTTCAGAGGGGTGATTTGGGTAGCTAACAAATCTGTTGGGTCAAGTAGGTAGTCTACTGGAGCTGGTTTTTTGCTCCCACTACCTAAATTAGGGATAGGTAGTCCATTTAGGTAGTCTACTGGAGATGCTCTAAATGTCATAAACTAACATATAAATTGCCCACCTATGCCATGTTTAGAAACAAAAATTCATGTTAAATTATCATTAATGCTCCATGATATTAAAGAATATAACTTGCTATTTTAGATAAATATTCTTATATTTTGAAATTAAATATATATTATAATATATTTATATTGATATGTAGTTTAGTTGTAACCACTCTAAAGTTTTTCAAAAAAAAAATTATAGGGTTGCACCTACATCTTCGAGAGAGAAAAGAGATCTCTTGCACCACAAGCCAAGCTGAAAGTGCATGTTTATTCATTGTACAAACTAGCAACTAAGAGTACAATTAGAAGTGTTACAGGCACTATGGTTAACTTAAAATGGAGAGGAAAACTTTTCTTACAAATCATTGTATATTTGAAACTCAGAAAACAAAACCTAGAGTGGGCTAAATGAGAGTTAATATAACTCAAGCAAAGGTTTCAACTAAACCTATGTCAGACATATGGATGACAATTATGAATCAGGATTAAAATGCATATAGTAAATTGATAATTAGTCAATATCATCACAACCTTAAGGAAATAACAAAGTACATATATGGCTATTGGGTTAGAAAAGAAACAAATAAAAAGAAAACACAGATAAGAAATTTTAGTTAGTTGTATGTCCTGAATTCTCATTACTACACAGAATTTATTTTCAGCAACGAGACCCTTTTTGTGTAGAACCGGCTCAATCTACAGCTGCCTATACAGTGGCGTCCCAATTGAGCCTCCTCAAGAAATGCATTTGTAGAGATAGCTGCTATTTTCAACCGTTGGGACTACCAGTTTAACTGGTCAAATTATCGGTTAAATTGGTCGGCTCCAAGTTTAACTGCTCGGACTTGATCAAGACGGCGTTGCTCAGCGGATGCAAGGTGCTCGGAGACTTGCTGTGGGGGGTATAACCCCAGTTACTCACGACGAGGGACATGGGCCGCACTATTAGGGACGGTCCCGCCCACGACATCAAGACTTGCGGCGCACAAAACTAATCGGCGTACACTGTAAGGCTACCGAAGATATCCTAAAGATGGTGATTAATCTGTTAGGATATGTCGAATATTTGATTCCATGTAAAGCTTATCGCTTATCTGATTAGACTTAGATCTAACCGACCTGTAACCCTATATCCGAGCTATATAAGACGGGTAGGGGACCCCCTCAAAACTAATCTCATCACCTCATTGTTCTATCCAATCAATACAAACCAACATAACACAGGACCTAGGGGTTTTACATCATCTTGATGGCCTGAACCTGTATAAATCTTATGTTCCTGTGTTTGTGTTGCCATCTAGTTCCTGATCACGCGCACCTCTACCACACAATCTACCATCGTGGGTATACCCCTTGGTGGACTATCGGCGATATCTCGTCAACACTAACCGTAGTACTACTTTGTAAGTTTCAGGCTTGAGAAAACTGTTTGGTGCACGTCTAGCAAGAGGATCGCATATCTTGGATTTGTAGGCTCAAGGAGGTATATGATTCATTATCTTGCAATTTCTTTACTTTGCTACTATTGACGTGTGAATGAAGGACGAGGTGCATAAATCAGAGTTTATTTATTTATTATATGGTCTTTAGTGAACTGTAACGAAAACGGACAAAGCATCTGTAATTGATCTGTTTCATCTCACCTCCATTGGCCTTGTTTTATTATAAGTTGAAGAAGTCATAAACGGTGTGTAACACCCTAAAATTTGCTCTTTTTGAAATAGAGTTAAAGTGATTTAAATTTTGTATTTTTATGTTCATGAAATATAGGAAAAATAATATTTTTCATTAAATTAAAAATTCATCCTAAGGTTTAGCAACTTATTTGTGCATACATGCTGGTGCATTTGAATTATTAAAATGTGTGACTTTGTCTAAAATTTAAAATGGTTTGAATTGCTTTTGAAAATGAGTTTGGAATAAAAAGAAAAAAAAACTCACCCTCTCCCTCTCCATTCGGCCTGAAGGCCTGCTCCACCCCCGCAGCCCACTCGGTCAGCTTCCTTCCCTCCCTTTCTCCCTCTTGGCGTCCGCGCGACAACTCTCCTCTCCCTCTCTCCGTCTGACGTCTGGGCCATCCACCCTTGTCTTGCTGACCGGTGGGACATGCACGTCAGTCGTCTCCCTCCTCGCAACGTGCCAAACCAGGACTCTGCCCCGAATCAGAATCTTCGCCGCCGCCGTACTCCCCATGATTCGACGTGTAACACCCCTGGTGTTACGAACTCGTTTAGCACCGTGATTTAGGCCTAAGTAAAATTTTTGAAACAATTTTCTCGGATTTTAAAATTTAAAAACCAACCTTTCGCGCCAACGGTAAAAATCAGAAATTATATTTTAAAGCGTTGGTTGTGGCGATTTGTTTTGCGCAAAATAATTGCATAACACCTTAATATTTCGTTCCAGGGCTCGGTACGAGTATGAGCCATCGCCGTGCCGTAGCGCGTGGAACATATGCCGTCCTTGCTGCTGCCACGCTGCTCCTGCATTAGTGAAAGTTGGCCGGGCTGCTGCTGTCGTATACTGCTTTCTTGCTTCCCTCCGTCACTGCTTGTTCCGTCGCTTCATTCTACGGCGTCATGAATGTCTCTGCTCTCTGAGCTTGCTTGCCTTGCATGGCTCAGCTTGTGTCTGCCTGCTGCGGCTTGTCTCAGTCTGTCCTCGCTTGTCTGGACTGCCTCTGTACCGAGCCAAGCAATCAATTTGACAGCACCCCCATCACCTTGGCCTACTCCTCGCGCGACAGCACGCGTCGCACCTTTCTTCCCACGCTGGAGCCACGATTCCGCTTCGGCTCCCCCCCCCCCACAGCGCCGCCTCGCTCCCTGCTGCTCCTCCATGTGTAGCCCGCAACCACCTCACCCTGAAACTCCGCCCTGCTCTCCTTAGCGAGCACCCGCGCGTCCTGCACCTGTGTCCCCTCTCCTTCCCCGCTCCTTCCTTCCGCGTCCTCTCGTCTCGAGCTCCTCTGTGCCGCCATGCTGAGCCCCATCGTGGCCCGCGCCCATTCCATCTCCATGCCTGCCGGTGACGAAGGGCTGCCTTCGCTAGCCGTGCCGTGCTCGCTTGGCACCCCGGCGTTCGCTGGAACTCCCCGCAGCCGCCTTGGTCGCTTCCTTCGCCGTCCTGCTAGCGCCGCCCAGTTTTTCCTAGCATTGCTCCACCTCCAGCATCGGTGCTCCCTGCTGCTCCATGGCCATCACCGTAGTCGCCGAGCAGCCGCGCCTCCCAATCGCAGCGCCCGTCGTGGCCTCATGCCGTGCATGCGTGCCCGCCGTCGTGCCGACCTCCGCGACTGCCTGCGCCTGCGGCCGTGACGACGCAGCACCATGCCACCTCCCTTTGCGTCCGCAGCGCTATTGCCGCGGCCGCACCAGACTGAGCCCCTCTTGTGCCCCGCTGTCTTCCCCCATTGCGCCGTGGCCGCCACCGCACGGCCGCGTACTCCTCCCCGCGTGACCGCACGTGAGCGTCGCCCCCTCCTCTGCTTTACCTCGTGTGAGCTCCCGCCTTGGCCGAGGCCGCCGTCGCTGCGCCACTCGCCCGCCGCCACTGTGTCCATCCTGGTCCATTTGCACGCCCGAACCGCAGCGTCCCGCGCGTCGGCGCCCCTACCGCTTCCCTTCCGATGCCCACAGCAGTCGCTGTGCGCCGCTGTGGCTCGTCCGTCGCATGTGCGAACGAGCACGCATGGGCCCCCCACGGCCGCGCTGGACCACCGCCTTGGCGCTGCCCCTCCCAAGCCCTGCGCCGCATCCCCATCCTCGTCGTATCCGCATCGCCGGGAGCCACAGTCGCCCCTGCTCGGGGCGTTGCCGTATTACGCCTACGGCCAGGCCGCTGTGCCCTGCCCCGGCACGTGCGTGGTCTAGCCGAGGGTGCGCTGTGTCTGCCGGTGCCTATGGGTCTGCCCTCGCCAGCCACCGTGCCACCGCCTGCTGCCCATCGCCGGTGAGCCGTTTCCGTGGCCGGCAGATGTCCTCCTTGCCGGTGCTCTGTTTTGTGGGAGGAGCCGAGGTGAGAAATCCAAGTAAAATTTTGTACGGGGTTCTTATTGTAAAATACGAGACTCACATAAATAGTACATTTGTACCGTTAGTTGATTTAGAGAGAACTCAGGGGCCTCATCGCTAAGTGTCGTCGCTGCGTCCGCTTGGGCCGGCGGGTTACCGCCTTGTTGGGCCGCGCTCGCCATCGCGCTAGGCCAGCCGGTTGACTGGCCGTTTGGGTTGCTCGCGCGGTATTCACCGCTGATGGGACGCCCATGATGTTTCACTGCTGCTGGGCCACTGGCCGTGTGTCCGCCTAGTGCCGCGTTGTGCGCTGGGCCTCGTGCCTCTGTGGGCCGCGCACACCACGCGCCCTGGCTGGGCCGCGCCTGGTCGGTGGTCCGCGCCGTGCTACTGGGCCAACGCCGCGCCGCGAGGGCCCGTGCGCATGCCCACGCGTTTGCTGGGCCGAAATGGGTTGCCTTCGGCCCTTTACGTTATATAAATGCTTTTCTAATATATGTTTCTATATTAACTTGTAAAATCAATGTAAAATAGTATAGGGGTCCAAAAATGATGAAATCAATTTTGTTAGTCTCCTAAAATCATGATCTACTTGTTAGTATATTTTGTTCACATAGTTTGATAATATTCTTGAAAGCTATATAATTAATTTAAGGTACTTAATATGGTAAAAATATAAACTTGTAGGAATTGTTGTGATAAATTGATAATAGTGTTGGATCTGAAATTTTGACAGTAGGCTCCTAGCAATATTAGGTACTCACTATAATTTTTGTAGCTCCAGAATAATTAGTTTGCTAAACAGATAATGATGTCCTATTGCAAATAAAGATTAAATTGATAGAATAGAATCAGGAAACAACTTGGGTTTATATAACTAAAATAATTGTTGAAAAATAACGTCTTATTCGACAACATGGATACGTAGATAAGTATGGTGGTCGTTAGAACTAGCTCATTAACTTGAGAGATGTAAATCGTATTGTACGAATCACGGTTGCAGTTGATTAATTACTTCTTGCATTGCATCGCATTACATATCATATAGGTACGATGATGGATCAACGGATCAATTGAAGGATGATTGGAAATCCGAAGATGGTGTAATGGTATTCTCTCCAGGAGATGATGCAATGGGCATTCTATTTAGCTGATGGTGGATGATTTGAAGATGCAGATACTAACTTTTTAATATATATCTTACCCAGGCAAGCCCCGGTGCATAACCCCTACTTTTCTGTAGTTTAAATTATATTTGTGCATTAAGTTTTAAGGAGTTGAATGAAACCCACTTGCATATATATATATATATATATATATATATATATATATATATATATATATATATATATATATATATATATATATATATATATTCTATGAGTCTTACTAGTATGACAGGATCGTGTAGAATGCTATGCTACATGACTCCGATAAAAGTCGAGTGATTGTCTGTCACTTGCGAGAAATAGGAAATATATTATTGGATTATTATCACTGGAAAGATATAAAAATGGTGGAAAGGAAAATGGTGACGGGGCAGGGATATGGTTTGGGTATTGGTGGGTGTAAGAGGTTGTGTCGCCGTGGATGTGGGGCATGGCTTGGTTACACTGCTTTCCCTGTCTATGTCAGTTAAGGACCGGCCATTGCATAAGACTCTAGGCAAGTCATAGACTTATTATCCCGAGCACATACTTGTGTATGGACACTTGGAAGACTTGTTGCTCTCTTGTCATGGGTTTCGGCTCTTTCCGGACCGACTGTCAGGGTTTTGTTTTGGTGGAGGAGGTCCTTGCACCGTACTGAGTCCAGAACTCAGGGGCAGGGGCTCAGAGTCCCAGTTTGGACGGGGACCTAGGACCCCAGGACAGGAGGGTGACGGGTTGGTCCTGCTTGTGCCCAGGGTACAATCGGGGCATGTGTTTTCGGGGTACCCAGCTGGGGGCATTGATTCACGAATCGCTGGCGTTCCGGTATGGCTTGTCTGCGGTCTAGCACCGTAGTAAGAACTGAAAGATGAAAGATGGAATGGAAAAATGAACTCTGATTGCTTACCATCTGCTTGAAAGTAGTACAAGTGCTTACATAGAATGGTTAGTTAACGAACCAATGGCTATTAATAAAAATCGAATATAAAGACACACGCTTAGTAATGCTTCCCGTCAATGTAATAAACCCACCAGCCAGATAGCCTTGCATATCCTTAGAGTCTTTTCTTTTCTCCTATCAGGTAAGTCTTGCTGAGTACAATTGAGACTCAGGGTTTTATTCCCCCTGTTGCAGGTGACAGGTGGAGGCTAGAGCTGATCCTTGTGTGTGGATTCCTCCTGGTGGGCTCAGAGAGGATTTTCTTTACGCTACGATCATAGTTTTATTGATAACTCTCACCAAATATTTTTATAAAGGAAAGTTTATAATCTGTTGTCATAGTTTTTATATATCAATACTTCATCATGTCATGAATAGATATTTATTTCCGCTGTAATTCTGAGCACATGTTTATATTCCGCTGTTAAATTAAATTGTTCATAACTCTGATAACATGATTACATCATGTTGTATTACAATAAATATTATACTCTGATGTTGTATTAAAAGTGATGTAAGAAATGGTTAAGAATGATGTAAGCTTTATTCTCTCATTTGTGATCCTGATGGCAAAAATATGGATTTTCGGGTTCTCCCCTGTGGTGTGCCCAACGAAACTGAGTAATTTAGTGTTCTCCCTTGGGTGCTTAGTGTCTAATGGAAGACGAGCACTCCTAGGAGGCATTAGATTAGGTGGTTCTGCCACATGGCGTGCGCACCATGCCTGGACCCCTATAAAACAAAGTCGTAGGTGTCGCACTGCCCTCATCCCAAACCCTAGCTCGTAGCCATCGCCTCTGCTGAGCTCACAGCGCCACATCTGAGCTTGAAACCCTAAAGCCGCTGACGCCGTTCGCTTCGCCGCTCCGCTACTTCTGCGACGACGTGAGCCCCTCCTGAGCTTCGCCTAAGGGTAAGGAACCCACAGGTACCTCTCTTGTTCTCCCTCTCGCTCTAAGCCGCCTTCACAAGCTCGCCGAAGCTTCACTGGTGAGTCCGAACCGCTCAGGCGAGCCCTGCACCGTCACCGTGCCCTCGTGGTCCCTCCTGATCCTCTAGATCGATCCGCCATGCTCTGCTCTCCCTTCCCATGCCCTTGTTTTGGTTGATGATGACTGGAATCGCCAACTGGGCGAACGCCGATAAAGTTCCAGCAATGGCGCCGTTGTCGGGCTACTGTTCCGGCCGACCGCATCTTCTCTCTCTCCCTCTCCCTTCTAATCCTAGCTGTACGTCTTAGATCCAATGGCCGAGATCGCGCAATACCCCTTCATTATGGCATTTTGCATAAGAGCCCCTGCAATTTTCTATGTCTAAACCCACAGTCCATGACGTATTCTTCGAATGCATTTTCTCTTTCAGAAAGCGTAGTTTCCTTCGGTTAGCTTTAGAATACATTTTCTCTTTATGGAAAGCGTGGATTCCCTCTGTTAGATTCAAAATGCGTTTTCTTCTTTTGAAAATGTAGTTACTTCAGCTAGATCCAAAATACGCTTTCATCTATTTACAATTTTGCCACTAGTTTTATTTAAGCTATAACTTCTTCGTTTTAACTCCAATTTGATCCGTTCAAGTTGCGTCAGATTCGTAATTGAGTAATCTACATGTTTAAGCTACTATTAAATATATTTTCAACTTTTGAAATTCAAGATTAGTTTTAATCTATTATTTTATTAAAGAAAATCTTGTTTAAATCATAACTTCTTCGTTATAGCTTCGATTTTTGTGGTCTGTGTGTTCGTAGCGAGACATAGATTTATTTTAAAAACTTTTCATCTTGATTTTATGGTTGGTGTACTATTCTAATTTATTTCTATTGTTTGCTTCGTATATGATTGCATGGATGTTTATGTGGTGCGTTATGATCTTGTCCAGTTGGTGAGCTATACGTGGTGAATCGAGAAACAGTTCATTGAAGGTTTTGACTTGAAGAAGGATCTAAGTTTTAAGGAAAGTATAGCATGGGATTTTCCTTGTTGTCCTTTAATAATTTAATCATATGCATATGTCTACCTTGGCAACCGTAGCAAATTTTCCTAGCTATTTGATATCTTGGATTCCTTGTCACCTATGGGGTACTGCATTGGGTAGTATGATGCTAGTGCTCAACTAAAGTCATGATCTTGTAACTTGACTAATGGAATATGCAATAAAAACTAAAGGATAACTTTTTAGCAACATGGTTAAAGGGGGCTGGAGCGTTTGGCTACTTTCCAGATGCTTTAGATTCCTCTTCTTAAGGACTTATCTGTAAGTGATCATCTGGGACTTACAGTACAACTATGAGGGCCACATGGCTCTGGCTTTAGCTCAGTACAAGGACCTTTTCTAGCTTATTAGTGGTTACCTTTATGGTGCAAGAGGGACTCATTGGTATTTGCCGGGAAACAATGTTATTAGACCATGCCATTATCAGACCATCTTACATAAATCTGGACCGTGAAAAGGTGGCTTGTATTTGCAGGGAAACAATGTTATCAGACCATGCCATTATCTCCTTTTGCATTTCTTGTAGGCAAAATGCTCTAGATGTATGACCAAGCTTAATCCTATGTAATACTGTAGTATTATGTTGTACACTTGTGGTCCTTGCACCTCTCTTTCATCTGTTACGAACAATAATGTTCAGCTAAATGCAGTGCTATTTATGAAGAATCTAATCTGGATTGAGTCATTTTGATTTCTGCTGTGTGTGTTTGTGTGCTGAATGAAATTAGCGAGGGAACAATTTATCCACTGTCTATATGCACCCCACTGGCCAGTTCTATGAATGAATTGCATTTGTCAGTATCTTAACGAATTAGATTGTGCACTTCCCTTTGGACGGAACAAATCAAATCTAGCAAAATTCGAGTTATCTTTCATTGGCATCTTCCAACACGTGATATGTAAATTCAATGTAAATTACACTTTCTATCTGACAGTGGTTTTGAGGTTTCTGTTTCAGGAATCGATCCCTATATATATGCATTACATCTAAGATTGTGCCACCTCAAAGTCAACTGGACAGTTTTAGTACAGTAAAAATGACACTCTCTATGTACAATGACCGGCTACCAGTAACAAGTTGGTTTCCCTCAGCGTCCCTAAAAGGAGGCTTTTGTTCATACCCTACCGATATCTCGACCCAAATCAAAATTGCTTCATGTTTACTAATTGTGTTTCAAATTCAAGTGACTGAATGATATGAGATCAGATATGGATGGAACGGTGCAGCTCATGTTATGATTTATGAACATGGTACCTTTAGATGAAAAGAATACCTGCAATTGTTTTTGCTTATGAATAATGACACAGAACATCTCCTTTTCGAAGCTTTGACCTTTGTTTGAGTAGACACGTACATAGCAGTTTTCTTCGCCGCACAGTTGTACACTGATTTCCCCCCTCAGCAATACTATTAATAATATCTGTCAAGGTCTATTCTGTGGAATCTTTCGTATTTCACCTTTAGTATCCTGCGCCATCACTCATTTTTAGTTGCGCGCCTTCCTATATTGCTAATATTTCGTATTTCACCTTTAGTATTTCATATGTCCCTTCATACCATCACCCATTTTTTAAATTAACCATTACTGCTAGGCAATGTTTCATGCATAACCTTACAAAACTACATCTCTTCCAGCGATTTGGATTGTGTTTGACTCAGAGCGACCTAACTGCAATAATTCCTGACCTGAAATATCATTTCCTTTGCCTAAAGTACCAAAGTCTTTCCATGATTTTCAATCTGAAAACGATCCTGAAGCTTCTGCAATATTTTGTGCTTATCACCTGGTATGGCAATGACCATTGGCATGCAGCTTTCAGTATATATATATCATGCTTAAATGATTCTGTTGATTGAAACAAAGCAACGGAGCTTAGCTTGCCTATCTCTGGATGGTGTCACCAAGCTTATGCTGCTGCTGATCTAAGGGTATAGCAACATGTTCTATTGATAACTATAGTGGTTACATCAAAACCTTCTTACAAACTTGAGGCTTGCCTCTATTTATAGGCTCATAAGGCTTACACAACTCACACGCAACTAATATGACAACTAGATAACATCTCACATATGACAACTACGTAATAACTCATGTATAGCTAATTGGCAACTAAACTTCAAGATACTTCTTGATCACATTAGTGTAGTAGTAGTAAAAACCAAATTTGCAGCTACTTCTTGAAGTGTCTAGAGATGGGTGTATCTTTTCATAGTAGAAGAGTGGAACTTGTCTTCTAGCTCTTGATAGCAAAATTCAGTTTGGATTTTGACATACTCGAACATTCATGAACCATATGTTATATTTTGATGTCCATCGTCACCACCAGACCTCCGTGCCACTCTACGGCTTTTAAGCTCTGTGCCGGCGTTGAGCCCCACGTCGACAAGCCTCCATTCGTGCAGCAAGCAGATACTAGACTGAAAACACATATTGCAATAGTATATTTTAAGTGTTTCTGATGTTTCTAAGGTATGTTGCAAGTGTTGTATATCGATGTTGCAAAAGTAGATCTAAGCATATATTGTAATAGTATGTTTTAAGTGTTTCAGATGTTTTCAAGGTATGTTGCAAGTGTGTATAACGATGTTGCACATGTTGTAATGGCTATACACGTATGTTTCAAGTGTATGTTCTAAATGTTTCATCTGTTCCAAATGAATGTTACAAGTGTTTTGTCTGGATATTGCAAAGTAGATCTAGATGTTGCATATACATGCATGTTGCAAGTATATATTTCTAAAGTATTTTCAGGTGTTTCATACATATATGTTTGTAAGTGTTTCATCTAGATGTTGCATATGTTTGCAATGGTTTTCAAATGTTTTCCAAACTTTTTTGCAAGTGTTTCAGACGTTTGTTTCAAGTGTTTTATCTATCTTTTTTTTTATGTTGCAGTGTTGCATTTGGATGTTTCAAAAATAAATCGGGTGTTGCGCAATGGATACGCGTGGGAAACGGCCGGCGGCACGGATGACGTCCAGGACAATGCGAGACCACTACTGGTGCGCTCTCCTCGCGAGCCTGACGCGCTAGGCGCTCGATCGCTCCCTGTGTGTGGAGCGTTCGGACGCTAGCGCTTGGATCGGACCTCCGGGGGCTAACAAGTCCATAGTGGATCTGTCTTGCGGTGTTAACTATGCCGGCAATTGTTCAGGCTGCAGGCATGTCCGCATGTGCCAACAGATTGGAGGAGCAGTGCCCTAGCGTGTATTCAATTTGCTGTTGTAACAAATATTGTGCGCCCAGAGTTTTGCATGATTGCAGTCTTGGCTTCGTTTGAAACTGTCTATTCGCTGGCTTTTTTTTCTGAACTGCATTTTTTTTGAAGGAATGTAAACTCGTTTGGAAGCTTTTCTCATTTGTTTCGAAATAAACTGGGATATCATTTGGTGATCGAAAAATAAATCCTGTCTTTCTAAAAAGTCGGCAGGTATATAAATAAAAACTCACTTTATTAAGGGCCTGTTTACCAGAGCTAAGTCCTGTATTTTCGCCATTCTTCTCCACTCACATATACTGGCACCAGCTTCTTTTAGGAGGTGTAGAAGTAAAACTTAAGAGCATCTCCAAAAGTTTCTAAGAATTTCTTCCAAAATCATTGAGTTTTTCAATTCGCCAAAAGGTATTGGAAGAAATAAATAAGAACATCATCAACAGTTCCCAATAATTCACTCCGAAAATATAGAAGACAATTTTACATCAGGAATCCTAACCACTTTTATATATTCTTTCTCTCTTGTATATTTGCATCCAGAACTTTTTTTGTACTCTTTATTCTTTCTCCACTCTCTCACCTTTAGATTGGGCGAAGGATAAAAACGCGCGATCTCCGCACGTCTTTACACGGAAGGAAGGTTTTCTCAAGCGCCAAAAGATTGGAGGTGAGTTTGAGAGTTGTTGGAGATGGATTTTTTTTTAAATTTTTTCCTAAAAATCATAGATTGGGAAGGATTATTGGGTACGCTTGGAGACGCCGTTGTGAGCCATTTGCAGGAACTTTGTCTTTGGTGCGGCAAAAGGAGGAACAATCGTAGAAACAGATAGATCCTATGAGAGTGTTACTTGTTTTTTGTCCGGTACAATACAGAGTAGTAGTAGTGTTAGGTAAAAGCAAATAGAATTCCAAATGGAAAATGAAGTTACCTCGAGAATCAAATTCTAATATTTTGTTTTCACGGCACATTACAAAACGCAAAAGAAACACTATATGCAACTTCATATATTGAGCCCATAAGCCCACGGCCCACAGCCCAACCTGCACGCCCGCACCCTCCCGCGCTCCCAAATCCTCGACGGCCCTCTTCCCTAACCCTGGGCAAAAATAACCGAGAACCGAGAACCGAACCGAAATAACCGGAACCGAAACTGAATTAACCGAAACCGAAAATTTCGGTTCTTAGTTCGGTTCCCAGTTCTCAGGAACCGAAATAATATCGGGTAATTCGGTTCCAGACCTCGGTTAACCGAACAGAACCGAAGAACCGAATCTGTACATATTGGCCTAATACCAAAAGAACCGAACTGTATAGTATGGCTCGGTTTTCATTTTTCTCATTTTCTTCCCTTCTATGTCGCTGATGTAATGTATGGCTCGGTTAGTTCGGTTCTAACCGAAACCGAACCAAACTAACCGAGACCGAATTTCCTCGGTTCCAAGTTTTGTAGCTAATCGATCGGTTCCAGTTTTATGCTAACCGAATTTTGTAAAGAACCGACGAACCGGAACCGAACGGTTTCGGTTAACCGAATGCCCAGGGTTTCCCCGCCGCCGCCCGCCTGCGGACCCCTGGTCTTCCTCCTCGAGTCCTTGTCCGTCCGCAGCCACCAGTCCTCGATTCGCCGCACCTCTGTACCCGATTCATCGCCAGCCCGCCACCTCCATCCCACTGCTCCTCGCTGCTCCCCGGTCACGAGCCTCCACTCGCGCTCCACCTCCCCCCACCGCCGCCACATCCCAACCGTCGCGACACCCTTCCCGTCTCCGCCACGCCCTTCCACCTCAACCTTCCAGTCCGCCCCTGCCTCGCTACCACCCGGTCTGCCCCTGTCTCACTACCTCCCAGTCTGCCCCTGCCTTGCTATCTCCCGGTGTGACGCCGCCACGCCCTTGCCTGAGCTGCTCGTCAAACCCTCTCCGTCTCCGCCGTGCGCCGCCGGCCCGGCCTCCCGTTCCTGCTCCTCCCTCAGGTCGGGCGTGCTCCACTGCCATCCCCAAGGGATATGGGGAAGCGCAAGCCCATGCCTTCCGCCGCCGCTCGAGGTACGAAGCCCTGCCCGAACCGATTCGGCGCCACCTCCTCCCCTCCGTTCGAGCTTTCCTAACGTGCCTTTTCCCTCCTCGTGTTGCTGTTGCTGTTGCTGTCGTCACAGGACCGAAGAACCGGCCAAAGAGGCCAAGGTCCGCGAAGCAGGGAGCTGAGTTACGGGAGGAGAATCCCCAACTGTCGGAGCACGATGAAGGTCTGATCCTCTTCTTCTTGCGTTGGGTTCTTTAGGTCCAATGCTGAATAGCGGAAAGTTCTTAATCGGCTATTGACTTCACGAGCAACTCCTCCGTGTGACCCTCATTGGATCATTTATGGGAACTGCTAGCGCCCGGACGTCCGGGCGCTAGCGTCGCTCGCGCTGCTCATGGATGCCCCCCCCCCCCCCCCCCCCCCCCCCCAACCCAAACCCCAACCCCAACCAGCAACCTCGTCCCCATCGCCCGCAACCGAGCCCGCTTCCATCGGGATGCCCCCGCGCACGTCCAGCACGTCCGCACCTCGCGCCTCCGCACCTTGTCCCCATCGCCATCGCCATCCTCATCCCCATCCCCATCCCTAACCGTTTGCCTCGCCCTCGCAGGAGCACTCCCCACTGCGTCGTGCCCCCCGACGACGGCTCCGCTCCCCAAAGCGCTCCTGTCCCCCCTTCCCCAACGCACCCCCTTCCCAACTGCAACATCGAAAAAAATACGTAGTGCAACATTGATAAACATACACTGCACCATCGAAAAATATCTACTGCAATAACGAAAAGTATCTACTGCAACAAACGAAAAATATGTACTGCAACATCGAAAAAATATCTACTGGAACATCGAAAAACATGCACCGCAACATCTAAAAAAATCTGATGCAACAATGAAAAATATCTACTACAAAAACGAAAAAATGTGTACTGCAACATTGAAAAACATGTACTGCAACATCAAAAAATTATGCTCCACATTCGAAAAAATGTACTGCAACATCTCAAGCAGTAGTACTGCAACATCGCAAAAACATCTGTTGCAACAACCCCAAAAAATCCCATTGCAACATTCGAAATCATTTGTTGCAACATCTAAAAAAAAAAACCAGTGTAACACGGCGAGATCTGACCCGAGAGCTCGTCGGAACCCTAGCCACCGCCGCATCCCTTAGATCTAGAGGAGGAGGAGGAGGAGGAGGAGGGGGAGGAGGAGGAGGGCTCAGATCCAGAGGAGGAGGAGGGCTCAGATCCAGATCTAGAGGAGGAGCAGGCCTCAGATCCAGCCGCGAGCTACCTCGTCGGAGCCGCCGCTGTCGTCCTCGTCTTTGGTGGGGGTGCGGGAGCCGGGTCGCAGGGAGAGTGGGGGGTGCATGGAGGGCGAGGGATGGAGGGAGGAAGGGAGCACGGGCGGGCGGGCGCACAGCGAGCTCGCGGGCGCGGCGCACGGTGTCCCCGTCCCGGGGACGGCCCGGAGAGCCGGCAGGAGAGCGGGCGGAGGAGCGGCGCAGGAGAGATCGAGTGTGGGGGAGCGGGCGGAGTGAGTGCGGGAGAGAGCGAGTGGCGGCAGCGGGCAGAGCGGGGGGAAGTGAAGTGCGAGTACAGAGCGGTCTGTGGAATGGTGCGTCCGGCCTCTAATGGTCTGCATCTAGTAGTAAGAAGCTTAAGTTCCTAGTTTGTGCCACCACAGAGTTTTATTGTGGTGTTACTCAACCGATGACAGATTTGAACTCAAATTTCTTTGCATAGTAAGAAGCTTAAGTTGCTAGTTTGTGCCACCATCGGCCTTCGTCCACTTTCTCTCGTTTTTTTTCCCCTTCCTGTGACAAAATAGTGCTCATGTTCGTTCTTACTGAACTTGCATTGTGTGCAGCAGAAATTGTAGATACTGAATCTGGAGCAGCAGGGGCTGTTCAACGTGATAAAAAAGAGAATGGGAGCTTTCAAGGCACAGCGCAGAGTGATGAAGAGGACATAGAGGATGAGTATGACGCTCCTAGTGGTGATGCGCCAGGTGATACGATAAACAATGGAAATGATTGTTTTGATGAAACAGAGACTTCATGGTTAGTGCTGCATATATGATTTGTTCATTATCTGTCACCTTTGTGGAGTCTTATGGTTCCATGTTTGCATTTTCAGAATGTTAACTTGATCTTTTTGTAGTATATAATTTTGTATCACTAATTTGATTGCCTTTGATAAACAGGTAACTCCTTTTTTAAAAAAAAAAAACTTCATCTACAGCCACTTTTGTGTTAGTAGTAATCTTTTTAGACCAATCTGAGGAGGTTAGCCCTCATGACTTTTATTGTTGGGATACAGTTGAACTGGCAATTTTTCTTTGCAATTCCATCCATGATTATCAGTAAGCAGAAGTGACAAAAGATGCTTATCCTTTCTGTATATTGGTCATTTCCTGTTGTTGTGTGCATTGTCACTCCTTTTTCAACACCGTCTCATCTATCTGTTTTGCAGTTCATTTCATCGTCATGTAAGCCACATCATAACAAATGAAGAAGTCAAGGCGTTGATGAAGAAGAACTATAAATTTAAATGGGAAATGCCTGCTGTGGACATTCCAAGGTCCAAATGGGTTGGAACAGGTGAAAAAGTGCAGGTATAGTTTTGGTTAGTCCTTATGTTTGTATTTTGAAATTTATATGCTTGTCATCTGAATATTGTTAGATGATAGGGTGTACTATCCAGTATTGAGATGTTCTATAATATGTTTCAAGTTGGGATGCTATATTACCCTGGAATAATAACTATGCCTAATGCTGCCGAGAAAAATAACTATGCATAATGGCAGTGCCCATTATAGTGGCAATTGGGTCACTGTCGAACTGTATACCTCTTTGATTGGGTTTCCATGTTTTAAGGCTAAATTGAATCACACACATCATATGAAGTTGCAGGTGAACTTGATCTTTTCAGCCCTGAAATCTGGTCACTGAATTTGTGTGAATTTGTAGCTGACCTTTCAAAAATTTACTACTAAATCAGTTATTACCTTAAGCTTGTTTTTGGTACCTAATATTTTTTTTATAAGCAAGTGAGTGAGTTAATCTGCACTGGGTACGCCCTTTTTTTTTAAGTGAGTTAATTAGAAAATAAGTACATTTGTATTTTATGTACTTTATACACTTTCTCAACTGTGCATGACAGTTTGGGATGATTAATCTTAAGGAGAACCTTGATGCTTTGTTCTTTTAGGAAGCTTGTGATGATCATCTTCATGATGTCAAAGGAAAGTTGAGAGACCATTGGCAACATATGCTATCCAATCATTTAAATTCTCGAATGAGCTTCTTCTCTCTTTGTAAGTTCTCTTTATTGCAATAAACAGCATATCTTCCTTGTCTGCCTTAATCACAGCTGTGAAGGTCATGGTTCTTTCTTGTTTTACACTTACGGGCCTGTTTGGGAGTGCTCCATTCCTATAGCATACCAAAATACAGAGTTGTAGGTTAAAAATGAAGTTTTAAGCTTCTGTTTCCAATCTTAAATGAGAACCATTATAGCTTACTGAAACACCAACCCTCACTCTTCTTCCAGACTCCAGCTCCACCTTCATGAATTTGTGAAATAGGTGGAGCTGGAGGTCTCCTGAACAGGCTTTATGGTTGCTGAATTTGTGAAATTTGTGGCTCTAAACCTGTTTGCTTTAACTATTTCTGGATTATATGTTACTCCCTCCCTTTCAAATTGTAAGTCGTTCTGGCTTTTCTAGATACATAACTTTTACTATGTATCTTGACATAATGTGTATCTAGGTGATAAGTTATCAGATTTTAAAAAACCAGGAAGGAACTACTTCTCAGCCCTTGCCAAAATGTCATGATTCTGACAATCAACCTAAGGCCAAATTTTACAGTATCTTTCTTTTTCTTTAGTCCTCATCTCACAGCAATTTTTTTGCATGAAAATATTATGTTTGAGATAACAAGCATTATATGCTACTGTAATCACCCAACAAAAATACCAATGTGGAATAAACCACTGGTACTTGGGCCACATGGCGATTTTTTTCCCCAAAATTGCATGAGAGCTGTGTATCATTATATTAAAGAAGAAGTGCATGGCGAATTTAAATCTGGTAATTTATTTTTTAGATGTAGAGTCCAGTGTGGTCATAAATCCACATCAAGCTTACTGATGATTCAACACAATTGTTAACCAATCCGAGGCAATGATCCAAATTATCTCTTTGATATAACGCCTCTGGCCGTTTTTTCTAGAATCTAGCATGAACCAGCTGTTGCCTGGTGACTTTTTTTACCACTGTTACTGAAGTGTTGATCTTACACTTGGCCATTTGTGTTACTTTTTATATATGGAACAAGATAGCACTTTTAGTTGTTCTAAATCCCAAAGAGTGAAGTCTATTCATGGTGTATGCCTATTCGATCCTTGGTCTAATCATATTGCGGAAAAGAAGGGTTACTGATACAATTTTAGCTCCACCAGTCAATTCCCAACCCTACTTTCTGTGATATACAGTAACTAAACAGCCAAATTAGGGCTGTATCTTTTTAAATTTGCTCACAATACGATGTATGGTATGCTTTCTATTTTCCTTAATGCTAGATATAATTTTATTCTTAATGTATTACTGTAGGTAACAGTTATCGTGACATAATGCATTGCAATAAGAAGCCATTTTATCTGAAAAGTAATGGTCCTGATTCCAGTACCATGGACGCATATCTTATGCATGCTGTAAGCTTTACTATCTCTTTGTGGTCATGATATTATTCTTGAACCTTTTAATGGTGCTGGCTAATCTGCAGAGCGTACTACTTGTGCAGTTGAATCATGTTCATAGGACGCGACATGTTGTAATTAGAAATGACGCGAAGCTTAGGAATGATGCTGACAGAGATATTTCGGATGATAAGACATACCTTGATCAGGGTTTTACGCGCCCGAAGGTATATCGCATCAAAAATATTGAAATGTTGAGCACCTGTTCTGTTGCCATGGATACATTAACTGAGATTGCAATACCAGATATTTTTAGTTGTACTTTAGTGTGTTATCCTAAAGGGCGGGCCTGGTGCAAGCGGTAGAGTCTTACTGCCTGTGACCGGAAGGTCCTGGGTTCGAGTCGCGGTCTTCTCGCATTGCACAGGCGAGGGTGAGGCTTGCCACTGACACCCTTCCCCAGACCCCGCATAGAGCGGAAGCTCTCTGCACTGGGTACGCCCTTTTAGTGTGTTATCCTGCATTTGTTTTGCAATATTTCCTTTGTGATGTGTGTTGTCAAGAAGAAAAAGACATAATTATGTGAGGTGGATAGGGTTATAAGAACAAATTAAGCGGTCTCGACAGTTAGACTCCTCACGTTTACTCAAAATTTATGAGGAATTATGTTTTATATGTGATCTGTAGAGCTCAGCTACATTATCCTTTTGTGTAATTATAAACCATGGCATGTCATGCTTCTTAAGATGCATGTGACCTTTATGTTGATTCCCTGATTTCTCAAATATGTAGGAAGATAGGAGAACACCTCACACCCATTAGGGAGGGGTGACTTTCATATATATAGCCACAAGTTTAATCTTGTCCTAGCCCCTCTCTTTAAGATACATCATATTAATCCTGTTTTCTTTTGTCTAAATATATTTTTAGGTTCTTTTCTTGTTACCTCTCAAAAGTTTTGCGCGACGCATTGTGAAGAGATTGATCCAGCTTTCCCCATTGCCACAAAAGGTAAAATTTTCATTTCCTTATATTTATATGCAATGATTTGGGTTCTGATTTCTTCAAGATGCGAAGCAAATTTATAAAAAAAAAATCCAATTATCCCTATACATACATTTGATCCTGTTTTCTGCTGATACAATAGCTGATAGGGTTATGTAACCATATCAATAATAATGCTTTTATTTCTGGTGCTAAGTGATATCTTTCTCTTTTCTCTAGGATAGTGCCATGGGACAATTTAAAAAGGAGTTTGGTGAATCAGATGGCGAGGGGATACCTGAACATAGCACAAAACCTGCAGACTTTGATCTTCTTTTTGCTGGAGACATTGATGATCACTTTCTTTTTGGTGTAAAATTAACGAAGTGAGTATTCTATATAATTACTTAATATTTACTCCCTCCATTCCTTCATAGAAGGCGCAACTACCTTTTCTCGTAGTCCCAGAATACAGGGTGGCATCTTCTGGGCTCCTGTTTCGTGCATGCAACATTTAGTGTGGTGTTGGATGGACACTCCTTGGCTCCCACACGCATGCAGCTAGACACTGGCACAAGATCTTCTCTCTCTGTCTCTCCCTCGTACAGCATCTTGCATGAGGCAGAAGAAGTGAAGCGTTTTCCTTGGAGCTGGGCAGGAGTAAATGCATTTCTTGGTTTGTGCGGACAAGGGAGTTGCGCCTAATATACTGGGACGGAAGGAGTATTAAGTATTTAAGTTGCTTATAATAATTTTCAGTTTCAGACTGCAGCTTGTTTCTCTACACTTCCCACAGATTATTATTCTTTAAAATGGTTTTTCCTCCTTTTACTATCACATGACTAATTGAAAGTTTGGATTTCAATATATACTGAGTCGTGGATCTATAACTCTATATTTCACTATGTTCCCATTTCGAGATTCAATCAGCAGCTTTTATTTTAGTCCTTTGTTGGAAATCCCCTCATGTCATTATCTTATTTCCATCATTACAATGTTCAGTAGTCATCCATTTGCCTGGACTTCACTGAATCTTTACCTTCTACAAAACAAGCATAGTCACGTGCTTGTCTTTGTCTTTTGCAACGGTTCGATAATTTGATCTTCTATTTTCAGACTTTGTCATTTAAATTCAGTTGTCCTCATTCGTGAAACTCACTTTGCAAAAAAAAATTTGATTCAAAAAAATCTTTGCTGGTAATGCATCAGGTGTTATGGTGTTTTAAAATAGATATTGGTTATGGAATAGAAGTTGTTTCACATTCTTTGTAATTTAATGATGCTGTTTGTTCTAGTCTATAATAGTTGTGGCGCCTTAAATTAAAAAAATTTAGTCTATGATACCCATTTGTGTGGCAGGTGGCATACTCTGTTTCTTTGTACACAGCTACACGCAGTCTAAGATCAAACTTCATGAACTTTGATCAACAATTAATCTAACAATATGTGGATAGTATTTATTAAAAAAACCATTGGGTTCATATTTGATTTTTTTTCTTATGAACGTGATATTGCCATTATCAATAATATATTATGAGAAATTAATGCTCAAAGTTTAGTTTGGAGACTGCCACGAGTCATACCGTGCCTTATTTTTTGAAACGAAGGGAATACAATGTTATGTACTTTTTAAAACCAAAAAAATAACTTTCAGAAACAGATAAGCTAGTCTTCCAGAGAATATATGCTCTAATTATTTTTTTCTAGCACATCGACTGAGAACATCTAAATAATTAACGTTTGCACTAATGTTTCTGCAGGAAATCTATTAAGCTGTACAGTAACTTCTATTCTTCTGATATAATAGTTGCATCTCCTTTAGCGCTGAAACGTGTAAGTATTTTTTTTTTTCAAAAAACAAGATTTCTTCATAGACTTGATAACCTGTACTTACTCATGTTCTGCAGTTGTACATTACTCTTATTCTGGGCAGACCTTGTATGCTGTTGTCCCATTGATCTAGAATTTGATGTACTCCTGAAAAGTATATGGAAATTGCTAGAATACTTAGGATATGACACTGGTGAAATATTATCAAATCGTCTAATCAATCCTAGTTGCCATGGCACCAATCATCCCGACTAGTCGTGACTAATCGCGACTAATCATAGTGCATAGCTGATTGCCAAGGCACCGATCAGGCTGACTAATCGCGATTAGTCAGACGACTTGATAACATTGACTGGTGGTGGTTTGCCAGTAGTATTGTGGGGAGATCCAGGTGGGAACAGCTGTATGCCAGCAAGAAGCTGTTTTTTTTGGTGGTTTTGCAATCTTGCTTCGTAGAATGGGAGGAGTATGCAGAATGTATCATAGTGCTGATGGCACAACTTGTTAGGCCATGTAATTTATTTGGATATGGGTACAGGTAAATGTAAATGGCACTACACTTCTAGTGTGATGGATTTGAGAAGTAGCAACTGCTGCAGGACAGGATCCTCGGGAAAATGCTGGTTGAGGAAAATGCATTAAGAAAGCCTTCATAGAGATTAGCTGTTGGATTGGTCAATCTAAATGATGGCACCTGTCTGATTGGATGGACGAAACAGTATTATTGAAAGCAATAAATAGCGTCATCAAGTTTAGGCATTTCAAGCATGATTGGAGATTTGTCTGATATACTGAACTTTGATGGGGGTATAAAACACTGAAACCAAGCCATTTCAGCATCCCTGCTATGATCTTGTCAATCTTCATCTTGTTCCCCTCCTTTTGTAGCAAACTCCATCCCTGCAAACAAGACAATCCAGCAGAAAATACTCTGTTGTCTTAATAGAAAACTTCTTCTCAATGGCCCATCTTGTTCCTTCTTTGCCAAATTGCTCACACGCTAGTCCTAGAAAGGGGGAAAAAATCAAAAGGCCTGACTGGTACGCCACACAAAATTCTTTGTGATCCAAATAAACAAAAAGTCTACCAGCGATTAAGGCGGTTATCCCATCTAAAAGTCTTTTGTATGCCACACCATTAGAACTTAGCTATATAGCAGCCATAAACTTTTTATCTTTATTTCTTTTTTTATTGTTAAACGCCAATTTCTTTCATCTCATCACATAACTTTGCTTTCTAATCAATTACATTAAATTGAACTTCTAGAACATGTTTATTGTTATGGAGTTCTATTGTTTATGCTTTATGCTTTTATGTTATCAGAAAATTGATGGAGGAGAACATGGCAAGGAGAAAGATTTTGATTTCCTATCTTCAATTGAAGTTAGTTCCCTTGATCCTATGATGTATTCGCCACCTCATTACTAGATACAAGTCTTTTTGTTAAACCATAAATAATATGTCGACAATCCAGATTCACATGAAAAAAAACGTATAAATTGTATCTTTCACCCAAAGTACTTGAGAATATTTTATGTTGCAGATTGATAATGTATTAGTCTATTTGAACAAGAACTAATTCAAAATTTTGTATCTCAACATAGACTTGTACTTAGTAATGGAACAGAGTGCATTTTTTCCTTCTGTTTCTCCTTTCTCCTTGTTTACTTATTTCTAAAATGGTTTGTATGCAGATAGTGGTTGTTGATCATGTGGATGTGATATCTATGCAGGTAAACTTCATGGCTTACATGTTTTTCAACTTATATTTGGTTTTATACCTTTTGGTACAAATGAGAGTTTATGCATGGATGTAGAACTGGGAGCATCTGGAGGCTGTGTTTGAACAACTTAATCAGTTGCCATCAAAAGAACATGGAACCAATGTGATGCGAATTAGGCCATGGTAATTCTGTTTCCTTGAATATTTTTAGGTTCATGCTCTGATAACATCGACTCTCTGTATATTGGACTGTCAATTTTCATGGCGATTTATTATTAGTTATTTATGTGTATTCTCAAACTATATTCATATTAATTAAGATTTTTCATTGATGTCCAAGGTACTTGGATCGGCATGCACAGTACTATCGGCAGACAATACTGTTAAGCTCATACCTTACACCAGGTATGGATTCAGCTGGAATGTGGTTTTAACCTGCCCCCTTCCCTCTTCTCCTCGTGTTTTCAGTAACGTAGAACCTGGTGCTCAAGGTGACTAGTTGTTATGCACAGGAACCGTGAGACCTTGATTAGTTATGAGGTTGATAAATGATAATTTAATGGTGCTATGCAAGCTTCTTTTGCATCTATTACATAGTTGTCCATTTGTTTGTTCATATACCTATGTGCATTTCAAATTTCAATTGTTTTCCATGTTATGCAGAGATTAATGCTTTATTTAACGGATTATGCTTAAATTATGAAGGAAAGGTATGCTGTGATTGAAATCACTGACTTAGCTGTTTGTTTCCGCCCTTTAAGGGGGTACATGTATTGATGAACTAATAGTTTTACAACTTCTACTAGATTAAAATGGTGACCGAGTATGCAGGTGTTCTTCCCAAAATACAACTTGACTTGCGGCAGGTGAATGCTCTTATCCATTCTGATTCTGCCACATTGTTGCATATATAGTGAATAAAACTTAAATATTACTCATAGATATATTTGTGTAAACAAAGTCTTAATGCCATGGATACAGAATCCTCCTCAGTACTAAAGTTCATGCATCTTATTTACCAAAACAGTTATTAACTATTCTAATCCTTTTCAATGTGCAATTACTAAACAGGTGTATGAGCGATTTGATGCATCTTCTATTGCTGAAGCTGACGATGCGCGCTTTGATTATTTCTGCAACAAGGTCTGTTCTTTTATGCTTGTATAAGATATATATCTGCCAATGTACTGGAGTTAGCTCAAATAGTATATTTCTTATAATGAAGGATTTACTAGTTACAAAATAATCTGAGCAACTTTGTACAATCCTTCAAAGTGTACTTAGGCTAGTTCAAATTCTACAAACATCCTAGCAAATTGAACTATCTTGACAGTCTAGTCAGTAAACTTATCTGATAACCAGCTAACTGGTCTTATCAACTTGACTAAATCTCTAAGCAAATATCTACCTTACTCGGCTGGGCTAGCTCAAGCTGAGGGAGGCTTATTGGCATGTGGCCTTTTGGTGTGCCCCACCATGACAGTGTCTTGGCTGCTGCAGAAAATTCTGGAGTTTTTATTTCACCACATTTTGTGATCTATTCCAGATATAAATGTGTATCAATATATTATTTAATACATGTGTCCTTTTTATTATTTATGATGTGTTACAGGTATATCCAAAGATTCAAGACTTGGATGAGGTATGCTCTATATCTGTTGTGTACGAATGTTCAGTTGTGTTTGATACTTCTGAAATTTTGTAGGAACTTAGGCCTTGTTTAGTTCCTTCCCCTAAAGTTTACTCCCTATCCCATCGAATGCTTGGACACATGCATAGAGTATTAAATATAGACTAAAAAAATAACTAATTGCACAGTTTGCGACTAATTTGCGAGATGAATCTTTTAAGCCTAATTAGCTATGATTTGACAATGTGGTGCTACAGTAACACATGTGCTAATGACGGATTAATTAGGCTTAATAAATTCGTCTCGCGGATTACTGACGGATTCTGTAATTTGTTTTTTTATTAGCATTCGAACACCCCATGTGACACTCCCATGTGACACCTGATTTGACTCCCCAAAACTTTATACCCTGGATTTAAACAAGGCCTTAGTTCTTAATGCTTGGCATCTCCTGTAAATATTCATAATGTTAAGGGGTGTGTGAGTGCTGTGGGTGTTGTACTTTGCAACTCTTCTTCTTAATGAAACGATACGCAGCTCTCCTACATATTCGAGAAAAAATATATTGATAATGTTCATGCTCCTACAATGACCATCTCTTGCAAGATTTGCTAATTGTCTAGTGCAATGCAGGGTGGATTGCTGCTATTCGTGAGTTCATACTTTGAATATATTCGAATAAGCAATTTCTTAAAATCTAAGGAAGCGTCCTTTTGTCGAATTGGAGAGTGAGTAGACCGTCCTTCTCATTATAGATTATTTTATTTGTTCAATTTACGTTATCTTCCTTAGTCTTAAGACAAGTGGTTTTTTCTCTCGATGTGCTCCCAAATCAGGGCTACATCTCAACAGGATATATCTCGTTCAAAACTCTGGTTTTTTGAGGGCAAGAAAAAGATCTTGCTTTATAGTGAAAGATCTCACTTCTACCATCGATACAAGGTAAAATTGTCTGAAGCATTACTTATTGTATTATGTGATTCCTGTTGTTTCTGTGTTAGCTGTATTGTCTAGGATATTCATCATTATTTCTTGACGTGCAGATCAGGGGAACAAAGCATTTACTAATTTATTCATTGCCAGGGAGAAAAGAATTTTATCCGGAGGTATTGACTAAATTGCAATTTCATTGCTTTGTCTCACGGTTTACGGTGAAGAGGTTTTGATAGTTAATCTCCCTTGTGTTTGTATCTTCCTTTCAGCTTGTAAATATGCTAGGCGAATCAGAAATCCGGAAGTGCAATGTTCTTTTCTCTCGTCTAGATCTTCTTAAGGCGAGTTCACTATTTCACTTAGTTTGGTTCCATCGTGGAAACTGTAATCTTGTCCTGCTATTAATTTCATGCTCTGCAGAAACATTTATTTCATGGAGTTTGTGATCCATTCTATCATGCAGTTCAGCTGTTCAGTTAGCAGTATGAACAAATTTATTTTAATGTTTGTGGTCACACTATCATATTTCACAAAGTTTGGATTCAAGATGAAAATGACAAGCTTTCGGGTTTTGAGCTTCTGTTTGAAAGTTTGTCTCACCTAGTTTTGGTTGATGCTCAACAGTTTCACATGCAGTTCTCTCCTGATTATTTGTTAGCTCTTGTATATATAATATATATCCAATTTCTTATGCTGTATCTTTTAGTAGTTCATATGCATTGCTTGACTCCATGAGTTAATCTCGACCAGCATGTTAGTTATCCTTCGTCTTCGTGTGAACTGACTTGTTGCTAACTTGCAGTTAGAGCGGATTGTTGGGACATCTTCCGCACGAAGGTTGATTTCCTCGGACAAGGGCATGTTTGTCTTCTGCTGATGTAGCCATGTAGCAGCAGCCTAGTAGGTTAAACCCTACTGTTGAGCAGACGAATGTTTTTTATGGTATAAATGGTATATCTATTCATAAGCTATGTTTTGACCAATATCTAGTCTGGGGATCTCAATGTAATTATAAGGTCAGCCAAAGAGTTACGTTGTTGGATGCACCGGAGCACTACGGGCTGTTTGGATGACGCCTAGCCTGCAGCGCTCACCCAATCAACAAACTCCCCAGGGGGGGGGGGGGGGGGGGGGGGGGGGGGGGGGCGCGGGGGGGACAGAGAAGAGAAAGAGAAGAAGAAGAATGGAGAAAGAAAAGGAGGTTAAGGGTTTGAGAGTTCACTTCGTTTACCGGAGAAAGGAGGTCTGGAACAGTTCGGATGGAATGACAAGTCTATTTATAACAGCAATGATGATCAGTTTCCAGCCCTCAATCCCCACTAAACAACGAACGAGGCCTTAATCTTTTGCAAACTCGAAACCTTTCTTAGAAGGCTAGAAGGGTAATATCAAAGAGCACTTGAATGCAGAAAAGTTTCTCGTAAAAATCAATTGGATATTTGTTGATTGATTTGTTGGTAGTATTGAACTGATTTAATCGATGATTTAAAGTTTAAACCTTCCTGACAGCAGACAAAGATAGTACATAGGAGTACGTCGGGTACGTGTGCTTAGCTTCGTGAACACCGCGCATGGCAAGGCAACCGAGCGTCCGAGCCATTCAGCCGTTCATGAGCGATTGTGTCCGTGCTCGTGCACTGCCGACAATGCATGCAATCACATGGCCGCGGCTCGGCTGCGTGAGTATAAAAAATAGTCTCCGCGCTTGGCGAGAGTGAGACGACAGACAGACTGCTCTGCTGACTGCTTGTCCTGGACGAGAGACGAGACCAGATAGATCCAACCGCCCGGCCATCATTCCGATGCAGTCGCGTGACCAACGCTGCCGACGCCCTAATCTTTTGCACGGCCCGGCGTTTTGCTCAGCTCACGGCACAGCTAGCCAGTGGCGGACCCAGGATGTGAGACCAAGGTAGCCCTACTATAAAATTCAAATAAAAAGTTCAGCAAACATAGCTATAAATTAACCAAATTACGATAATACATTTAAAAGGTTAGAAACTTACATAAATACTCCCTCCATACTGGTAAAGAAAGTCGTTTAGGACATGATTTAGCATACCAAGGAATGATTAATTAAGGGGTATTTTTCCCTGTTTTTCCTTATTAAATAAGGTTGCAGGTATTGCCTATCCAACAAACTTTCATAGTTGGATTGGTAAGCGCGCTGCAGCCCGATGCAAGAGGTCCCCAGTTCGATCAGGCTCGTTATTATTTTGAAGAGCTCGTGGATTTGCGGTGTCTTCGGCCTAGGCTGAGACGAGAGTGACCGGGAAAGCCGGAAGGAGAGCGTTTGGGTCTTTCTGAAGAGTAGTAATAGAATTTTGGGCCAAATTTGTGGGTAGTCCTGGGTCTACCTAGACTGCCCACTGGGTCCGCCACTGCAAGGTCTACCTAGACTGCCCACTGGGTCCGCCACTGCAGCTAGCCCCAGGCATATGGGTGGGGGGGGCTCTTTGGGATAAGACATTGGGTCAGTGTCTAGCAAAGTTGCCTATACCAGGTATTGCTCAAAAAAAAAAGTAGCGATATAGACAATCGGTTTTGATGGTCAAGATCGCTGTCTAGCAGGTAGTACTAAGTTGCATGTTGGGTTGTGAACTGATCAGATCCATGGTACTACTAAGCAGGGCGGCGACAAGAGCAAAGCAAACGAGGTGGCAGCGGGTGACACATTATTGATCGAATCAGCGGGGAAATCTCCTGTCTTTTTTTTTTCCTTTTCACTTAAATGAAAGAATGTTACGTACAGAAGGCTAAAACAAAAAGGAGAGTACAAGGCAACCAGGCCCAAAAGAAAAAAACTTTCCTATTACAGATAGCTATCTCTCCGAGAGCTAAGTGATGCTTGTCTTGCAGGCTTGGCCTTGGTACAAGCCAATCCAAGTTCATTCTTGAAGTGTCTCTTCCATTCATTGACATCAGCTCTACCATTATCAAAGATGACACCATTTCTTGTACACCAGATCACCCAGCAACATGTTATGAAGATTTCTCTAAAAATAACACTATCAAAATCAGCTCTGGCTTGTAGTATCATATCAAGGGGTGTGAGGTTCAAGTTCCAGGTTATTGGTATAGTTGACCAGCAGTTATTACTGAAAGAGCACTCAAAGAAAAGATGGAAGATAGTTTCTTCATTCCTGAGTTGCAAAGCACACAATTGTGATCATCCAGATCCATATTCTTTCTTCTCAAAATATTTCTTGTGTTCAATCTATCCCTTAGCAGAAGCCAGAAGAAAAATTTATGTTTCCCCGGATTGCTCGAGCCCCAAAGCCATTTGAAAAAGAGGGGAAGCTGCAGTGAAACCTATTAGGATATTGTAGGCCTTTTTGCTACTGAATTTCGAAGAACCCCTTGAGTAGTTCCATATATCATGCATCTCATTATCCCAGTCTCTTTCAATCAGGAGGGTGTCAACAGCCTGTAGTTGATCAGCAGCTATACTAGACAGGGGCAGGGTGAGTGTTCTATCAACATTGTGATCCAAAAGGAATCTAATTGAGCATTTGGGCTTCTTTGTAAAAGAGAACAGCTGGGGAAATTTATCCTTGAGGGGCTGATCAGTCCAGGAATCTGACCAGAAAAGGATTGTGTTACCTTTATTAGGGGAGCAGATTGCCAATTCTTGGAATTTTCCAAAGAGTTTCAATACATCCTTCCACCAAAAAGAACCAACAGGACATCTTGCTTGAGGGGGAGTTTGTGCATTGGAGTAAAATATGGACCATGTCAACTTCACCTAGGGGACATCTGCACAGTTATAAAATTTATCTAGAAATTTCATCAGGAGGACATCATTCTGCTTTTGGATGTCAATTGTGCCTAGTCCTCCCTGAACCTTTGGCTTACAAGCTGTTTCCCAAGCAGCTAGGCATGAGCCCTTCCTATTGATGTCACCTTTACTCCATAAGCAATGTTTTCTGAAAACATCTTTCTGCTTGATAACTTGAGGTGGAAGTTTGAGGCTGCACATGAAGAAGGTTGGGAGAGCAGAGAACACAGAATTGACCAAGGTCAGCCTTACATGATAAGAAAAATATTTACTGATGCCAGACAGTCTTCTTTCAATTTTGGATATTATTGGAGTAAATTCAAGCAGAGAAGGTTTGGTTGTTCCCAGAGGAAGACCAAGGTAGGTAAATGGCATACTGCCGACCTGACAACCAAAGGTGTTGGCTAGGTGAGAAGCTCTGTTATTGTCCATGCTAACTGGCACAAGGAAAGATTTGTTAAAATTCACATGGAGCCCAGTAGAATCTGAGAAGGGCCTAAGCAAACCCCTAAGGTTAAAGAGCACTCTTGCATCTCCTGGCAGTATCAACAAAGTATCATCAGCATTATATATAAGAAAACTAATTGAAAAAGCATAACTCAATCTACCATATGCCTATTTCAGAATTACGTATTTTTTGTGATGACCCTCCAATTGTATATCGGACTAAATTAAGCTATCACCGTTGACCCACACTCAACTTAGGGGGGTGTTTAGTTCGAGCTACTAAACTTTAGTAGCTACTAAACGGTTTAGTCACTTTTAGTAACTCCAGAGTTACTAGAGAGGACTAAAGCCCTTTTAGTAACTTTTAGTCATAGCGTTTGGTTAAAAAATTAAAGTGACTAAAATCTACTAAATTTAGTAGCTACTAGGCGAACCAAACAGGGGTTTAATCTAGCTAACCCAGTACGTCGTCCCCTGGTAGCACCACTGATCGATGCTAACTATCTAGCTACCAGCAAGCGTTCATCTGGGATCATGTCACATAGGTGCACATATAGTTCACACAAGTTCACTTCTCATAAAAACATAAGTTTTAAGTCTTACAGCGTAGATTCAACGATACATCAGTTAACATCACATGAGTTGACATCATCTAAGATCAACATCAGAAGTTTGTCATCAAACAGACAAACATACATAGTTCATAAACCACCAGCCAGCCATGCCATACTTTTTTTTGTTTGAGTGAAACATGAAGGGCAAGCCAAACGTCTAGCCAACAAGGGTTGTTTTAGCCTCTCCCAATAATTAGATTTTTGTCAATGCACTTACACTATCTTATAGTTATATTTACATCACTCTATTACTATATTTACAATAACTTCTTCGGTGTAATTTATTGGACATAGTGATGTAATTTAGGAATAACACAAATATATGCTAATTTTTTTTAAAAAATATATAAATTATTTCTATGGATTCCAGACATCAGATAAATATACGTTAAATTATTCACAAATGTCATCAAATTGTTCTAAAAAATTTCAGAAAAAAATACAAATTATAAAGATGATTGATGGGAGCAGACCTAGGGTCCCGTGCGCCGGTCCAGAGCCTCCATGCGCGGCCACCACCCTCTCTCTCTCTCTGCGGTCACATGCAGGATGCAGCAGCAGCCAGCAGGCTCGCAGAGGCGCACCCTTGCCCAGAAAGAGCAAGTCATATCGGACAGCGGAGAGAGTCAGATCCTGCGGCTAGAAAATCGCACGTCCACGGCCGCTAAAACAACCGGATGTTGTTTAGCAAATCCGATTTATTAAATACAAAAATGGAGTTTCAGGCTACAACTAACAAGATGGGCCATCTAACTAATAATCTTAGCTCACCAAGGAATCGGGGGCATAGAAGTAGTCGTAGATATAGGGGCATGCTGATGACTTGCAAAACAACTTATATTAGAATAACACCTTGAGTATAAGAAGGTAATACTCAACAGGTCTTATCCAAAAATAAGTGCAATGGCCATGTGGTATGGCTTTAGCAAGGGATAAAATTTGAATGTCGCATAAAGGCATAAAGGTTTTCTATCATCTAAAGTATAGCATGGTTGAATGAGCATAATCAACTAAGCAAGGTTGAAGCTTGATCTTCCACGAGTTCTTGCGTCGCATACACTATTATGAAGCTAGAAGTCATAGAAAATGCTCATGAACGAGGGCGCAATATTCGAATAGTAATCGTCATAGTCTAAACTCTGTAGAGGAGTCCATACATGTTTTACCCACTCAAGAGCGAGGATAGAGCTCATACAACCTGTCGGTATGTAGTACGAAGTATCTCACGCCTCAATCTTTCTCAAGCTTGACCAAACAAACCTATCGATGGTTCTGCGATGGTCCAAGGTACTAGCTCTCTAGCTAGCTACTCTACGCCCCCCAAGTCGTGCTGAATCCACAAGGTAATCTGGTCGCAACACACAATTCTAGGCTTTCCATCCCCGATCCATGGAAAGCAGTTTGGCCCCGTTCGCGGGTCTGAAACTTGACTGAAATTAGCTGAAAATACCGTTCCGACTGAATTGTTGTGAGAGAAAAACACTGTTCCGGTAGAAAAAAGAAGTCGAACAAGCCGAATACAGGGTAAGCCGAACAGGGCCTTTGTATACAAGGGTGATGTTCGAGACTGCTACAACAGATGCAACGGTCTTTAGCTGTTCCTAGCAGCAAGTTATGTCATTCGAGGACCCCCCAGCCTCGTGACACTAGTAGAGAACCGACTTTTAATTTTTGGCTTTAGTCCCGGCCAGAATTTGGTCCGGGAGTAATAGAAGATTTAGTCCAGGTTGAAACCATCAACCGGGACTAGAATCCCCCACCCAATGAATAGTGCAGCAGGAACCTTTAATCCCAGTCTATGGTAAAAACCAGGACTAAAGGTCGCATCTCAATCTCGGTTGGAACCACCAACTAGGACCAAAGGTCCCGCTGGCCTTTTATGCCGGGTTTTGGCTTCAACCAGGACTATAGGTTGATCCTTTAGTCCCGGTAGGGTCCATCAACTGGGACTAAAGGTCCCACCTATATTACCCGCTTTCACTGTCCCCCAAGGCCGAGACACAGGCGGTTAAATCTTTGGTCTTTGCTTGTGCGCGTGTGTTCATCCATGTTCTCGCTTGGGGGAGCAAGTTCTTGCTCTCGGCCGCTGGCTTCATCTTCAATCTTCTAAAGGTTAGCAACTTCATCTTCTAATCTTTTATTGTTAATAATGTAGATCATTTCATGATTTAGTAATAAACATAATAATGGTAGATTTTATTTTTATTTATACATTATTTCTACGTAACCTTAAACATTTATAGTTTTCTAGATCTTTGTTAGAAACATTATTTCTTGATGAGAGTTAATAATTGTTAAAAAAATATGTGCAAAATGTTGAAGTTTACTTGGCATGCATATATATATATATAATATTGATGATTTATTTTTTTATATGTTTCTCTAATATATATTGTTGTATAGTATATTTATATGGGGTTCTATACTTATTGGGATGTTTTTTCGATTTTTTAGTTACGATGAATAGTGGCGGATTTCCCCAGCCACATGAACCAGGTTTCCATCCTGAAGATCTTCCATTCGCGCCATCGCCAGATAGGGCCGTTCCACGTCACCCAGACCCATCAATAGTATAAAATATTTTTAGTTTTACGTGCTAATATATTTTTTGCATATATACATTCACTCATAACATGATTGTTGCATATGTCATAGACTATAAAACTGGTCAAGTGGTTGAAAGCAGGACTATGGTTGCTCGGGGTGTGGGACATCTTTGAGATGACCACAAGTGAGGTCGTGAATGATGAAGGAGACGAGTTATGGATATGCAGTCTCGCCTTTGATATCCCCATTAGGTACAATAATGAGGTCCGCCTGGACATCATGCAGACTGAACGATAGTTAGGCGCCCAGATGGATGCTTGATTTCTCGTCCTCGAAGATAGATGCTTTACGTCAGCATAGTATGGATGTGCTGCGAGTAAGCGAGAGGCATGCGACATTCAACCAAATGGATGTGGTACGTCGTATATGATATAAGAGTAAAGTTTATTTATTCTTATTATTATATGAGCACTTCCTGATATTTTTTGTTTGTCCGCTTGTAGATTTTGCTCTATGATTTCATCTATGCTACATGTGGCTTGTAGCCCATTCTCACGCAAGCTATTAAGCGACTGGGGTACGCTTGGGACTTCGTGGAAGCGATGGGCCAGAGGACGACAATTGACATCCAGTATTGTGTGAGATTTAGGCAGAACCAGACCATCGATATTCTATTAGTAGGCTATATCTATGGGATGCCATGTCCTCAGTGTTGTGAGGCAATGGAGAGTGTTTTAGTGCGGGCCTTGCATTACATAGACAATGATCGTGGTTACACAATTCGAGACATACACTACTGGTAGTGAAGATAGGCTGGGGTTACAGCAGGTTAAGATCCACGTGTTGGTTAGGTTTATTCGTACGGTTATATTTAATTAGGTTTATTCGAATGGTTATGTTTAATTTGGTTTATTTATATGGATATTTTATTTATGTTTGTATGGAAGTTAATTATGTTCATAAGATTTATTTGTATAGATATTATAATTATGTTTGCATTGATTGAAATTTAACCCGTGTAGGATTGAAATGCATATGCAAATAAAAAAATCAAAGAAATAAAAACACAAGGCATTATGTAATTATAATAAACAAAAAGAAACACCCTTTTAGCCCCGGTTTGTACTACAAACCGGAATTAAAGTGTACCTTTAATCTTAGTTTGTGTTACAAACCGGGACTAAAAGTCTCCCACCTACCACCACTGCTCCCACCTACCACGCCGCTTAATCACCACTCATCCCACCTACCATCCCGCTTCTCACGCTTATAAAACCGGCCATTGGGCGCCATTCATCTCCCAGGACGACATGCATGCAGTGTTCTGTTGCATCCAATTTTATCCCAATTCATCCGTTGTTGTTCGCCCAATTTTCTATCCACATATATGGTCACTCTGTGGGAGAAAGCCCTCCGCATGCAAATTTTATTGCACGTAGTCAGCAATGATGCACACAAGAGGTACTAGAAGAATGTTTTTGAAGATGGAGCAATGTCGAAACCTGGAGAAGCTGGGTGTGACGCCCGTGCAACATAATTGTTGCATGGGCTGTCTGCTACGTTGATGGATCCATCAAATGTGGTGTACTCTGCCTATGGATTGTCTATCCATGCAAGGCATGAATAGGCTATCCGCAGATTGATGGATCCATCCAAGGCATGAATGTACTGTCTTCTGAGAGGCATGGGTTCATCGGAGCTCGCACAACCACCCCCTTCGTCTCCAAATAGGAGTAGTTCGTCATCCACCTCTGGCACCTATTTGACCCTACTTTAATGCTAGAAGAATGTTTTTAAGTTGGTTATTTTATAATATGTTGGTACACTTTGATTGTAACATTAACCTACTCATAGAAAAGTCTTTGTTATCGTAAATGTAATTTTATTATTAGGTCTTTGTTATCGTATATGTACCCTAAATATTTATTCTAATGTTCTCTAAGATCTTTATTATTGTTTTCGATGTCGCATGCGTCTCATAAACGACCTTAGATGAAGAAATATCTAAAATAAAAGTTGTAGATCTCGAAAAGTTAAACAACTTTGTAGTTGATAACTTTTTCATTTGAAGTCATCTTGTCAAGGAAAACTATGTTTGAATTTCTCAAATTTGAAATTTGAATTTCTAAAATGACCTCAAATGAAGAAACAATCAATATGAAAGTTGCAGATCTTGAAAAGTTATGCAACTTTGTAGTTGATATCTTTTTCATTTGGAAACATCTACTATTTCAAAATTATGTTTGAAATTAATTTTTTAAAGAAGTTTGATTTCTCTTTTTAATCTCTGACTAAAACTTCTAACTAGTCTTTCTCCGTGATACTAACTTCAAATTTGATGATTTTTCCTAAAATTTTCTAAATTCATGCTCTATCAATTTATTGTGTTCTTACGGCTTTCATTTTGGTCATCTTTTCATGTCAATTTGTTTTATCAATTTAAAATTTGATTCTCAACAAATGGCAACTTCAAATAGCATTTTAAAGAAGTGAATGAATTCAGCTGCGAAATTCATAAACATAAAAGTTGTAGAACTAATCAAGATCTACAACTTTTATTTTTTGTCATTTCTTCGTCCGACAAAGTGGTAGTGGCTATAAGAGAGAGATGTAAATTTGTGAACAATGTGCACTAACACTTTGTCAGATGAAAAAATGACCAAAACAAAAGTTGTAGATCTCGAAAAGTTACACAACATTATAGTTGATAACTTTTTGACTTGAAATCATTTTATCAAGGAAAATTATGTTTGAATTTCTTAAATTTTAAATTTGAATTTTTAAAATGACCTCAAATGGAGAAACATCCAAAACAAAAGTTGTAGATCTCGAAAAGTTATGCAACTTTGTAGTTGTCAACTTTTTTATTTGAAATCATCTTGTCAAGGAAAACTATATTTGAATTTCTCAGATTTGAAATTTGAATTTTTAAAATGTAATTATAATTTATAGCTTATGTTATTAAACATTTAAAGCATGAAACAAAAGCATTATAAATTGTATATGAAAGCAATTTTGTATTGTAATTTTTTGTGCTATATTTTTTTACTACGCAATTTCTAATTTTCAGCCTCTTTATGTTAAAGGAAATGTCAAAAACTGTTGCATGGGCGGGAAACGACGGCAGTTTCGGCACGCACCAAAATTTAGCTTTAGTACCGGATTGGACCATCAACTGGTATTGAAAGACCTCTAGTCCCGGGTGGAGGCCCAATGTAGGACTAAAGGTAACAACCGGGATTGGAGGTGCGTGCCCTCGGGCGTCGGTCTGGAGCCCTATAACCAATCGGGACTAAATGACCTTATTCAATCCTGGTTGTAAGGTCCGGGACTAAATGACGGACCTTTAGTCTCGGATTGGTAATCTCGATTAGGAAATCAGGACTAGAAGGGGTTTCTCAACCGGAACGGCTACCCATATGTGCACAGTGCACTAGTGTCATGACCCTAGCTAATATAACCCTTGGGGCGGTCATCGAGTCAAACTTCATTCAAGCGGGTCAAGTGTTTTAGATCATTGGTCCCTCGTAATGTTGGTTACCAGACAAGCAAATTCTACGTTGTGAGAGAACCGTGAAAAAAAAACATCGCGAGTTCGACGTCTACTGTATCTAACCAAGCAATTAATATGCATCGGCATGTTCGTTTCGTCGTAAACGATCGTGGATTATTTACTGCTGGCTGGTTTGGTGTGAGAGAAAAATATTGTTTTAACTTATAATCCACGATCGTATACGAACAACTGAACAGGCTGCATGTGTCACGTTCTAGAAATAAACGACCTATCAATGCTGCATGCAAGATGGTGGGTTGCACGGACCTTATTATTATTATTATCGATCAATTGCATTATCGATCAATTGCTGTAGGCGGTTTGGTGTGCGGATGGAGGCATGTCATGACATGAACGGGCCGGGCGGCAATCAACGCCGGACGGAGAGGAGGATGCTGTCCGGCTGAAGTCCGGCCTCCACAGGAAATCGAATCGGTCGGAGAGATAGCACATGCATGTTCTTGGCACTATGTAAAAAATGATTTTTAGCGATAGTTTATTTTTTTTTTTGTAGGAGTGGTTGGTGATAGAGCTGTCCCTATAGTGACGTGCTCGGGTGCCCAGACACCAGCCGCCCCTACAAATAGAACAGCAGGGGCGGCTGGTGATATAAGCCGCTCCTACAAATATGGTCTGATTTGTAGGGGCGGCCCAATCACCAACCGCTCCTGGAGTTGCTATTTATAGGGGCGGCTGGTGATTGAGCCGTCCCTACAAATGCCCTCGTATACATAGCTCCGATTTGTAGGGGCGGCTCAATCACCAGCCGCCCCTACAAATGACCCCCCGTATATATAGCTTCGATTTGTAGGGACGGCTCAATCACCAGCTGTCCCTACAAATGACCCATATATAAAACAACTGCAACACTTTCTTCCTCCTCGGGTCACTCACTTCAACCCGTGAAACAAAGGTGGGGGGGCCTTGGGCACCTCCCAAAAATTGCTCTACTAAGGGGAAGGTTTTGGTCTCAAATCCTTTGGTGGAGAGGTTATAGAAGATAAGAAAATGATATTCCACACGTTTTTGTAGTTTTAATGGTTGGTTAGTGAGTAATTAGAGTTTTGTTTTTTTCTCTCTTCTATGGTGCTTGAGCTACGTATGAAGCAAATTAGACCCAAGTTTTAAATGTACTACGGTAAATTAGGGATGCGAACAAGATCATACCCATGTTTCTTTATTTTAGTGAACAATTAGTTAGTTTTATGGATGTTTCATGTGCATGTGGATCTAGATCTAGGGTTTGGTTTTTTTATTAATTTCATTTTTGTCAATTTATGTTTGATGAAATTGGACTAGGGTTTGTATGAAAGATATTGGATAAAGTATAATTGTTGCTAATTGTTGTCTTTGAAATTATTTATTATAATTAATAAATATGTATTTTAATTATTTATGGATAAATGGGCCATTAATTAATTTTCCTCTATCATGGTGTGTTTGTATGCTTCATGTAATTATATTAGATTTATATTCATATATATCTGAAGTATATACAATTATTCTCAAGTAATTATTAATTTGATTCATTTTTATATATATCTGAATAAGTAGTCCTTTAATGTTTGTTTTGTTGTTGTTGTAAAAGATGGAATACAGGAACTCTTGGATGTATGGTTCGTTAAGGTTCAAGGCAGGTTTCCGTGAAAGAGGTGGATAAATTTATTGAAGCCGCAAAAAAGCATGCAACGACATTGAAAGAGAATAAGGATACAATTATTTGCCCCTGTAAAGATTACAAGAACCATATGACATGGATAGATGTGACTATCATAAGATCACATTTGATTATGCGAGGATTTGTTGAGGACTACACAGTGTGGATTCATCATGGTGAAACGGTTATTGTTAACGACGAGGATGAGGAGGAATACGACGACGAAACCATAGAATCCATGTCCCAATATTCAGCAGAGCTTGATGTACGAATGGATTTCGAGTTTGGCAATGAACAAGGTGGTGATGCTGGTGGTTGGGATGGTAACGATGAAGGTGGTGCCAATAATGATGGTGGAGCACGTGTCGGGAATGAAGATGATTTGGAGGACATGATTCAAGCCCTTAGACCAGAGATTTTACTAAATAGCCCGAAAGGTCTAGAAAATTTGGAAAGGGTGACAAAAGCATCGAAGGAGACTGTGTATGGTGTTGAAAAGGGTTGTCCGACACATTGGACATTGCTACGTTTTGTGCTTGAGCTGCTTATCCTGAAGGCTAAGTACGGCTGGTCAGATTATAGTTTCAATGATCTATTGCATCTCCTGTCATGGGTGCTGCCACAACCAAACTCAGTTCCCGCCAACACATACCAAGCGAAGAAGGTCATAAGTCCATTGACAATGGGGGTTGAAAAAATCCATGCATACCCCAACCACTGTATACTTTTTTGTGGCGAAACGTTCAAGTCCCTGGATAAATGTCCCCGGTGTGGAGCCAGCCGGTACAAGAACAATGACCTTTATGGTGGGGACGAACCCTCCACAGAAAAAAGAGGAATAAGAAGGGTACAAAAAAGGTGGTACAAGAATCTCAGCCCCCAGAGGACACTCCATTAGGCAACGATGCAAAGCCGAGAAGAATTCCTACCTTGGTAATGTGGTACCTGTCAATGACCGACCGCTTGAGACATATCTTCCTAAACCCTAAAGAAGCCGCACTCATGATATGGTGGGATGATGAGCGCAAGGTGGATGATGATAAGATTGCACACCCGGCTGATTATAGTCAGTGGCAAAGGTTTGATGAGAAGCACAAAGAATTCAGCGATGACCTAAGAAATGTACGGTTTAGCTTGAGCACCGATGGAATGAATCCCTTCAATGAGAGGATGAGCGACCACAACACATGGCCAGTGATCTTGACCATGTACAGCATCCCAACATGGTTGTGTCAGAAGAGAAAGTACCTTCTCCTCACTATTCTTATTTCTGGCCATAAACAACTAGGCATTGATATAGATGTGTTCCTCGAGCCTTTGATGTAAGAAATGGAGAGGCTATGGAGGCATGGGGAGCAGATGTACGATGCGTTCCGAAAGGACTTCATATGTAGAGCAATAATATTTGTTACTACCAATGATTACCCCGCGTTGTTTGCTTTGTCTGGATAGATCAAAGGGAAGACGGGATGCTTGGTTTGCTTGGATGGTACTACATGGGTGTACCTAGATGCATCCAAGAAGATAGTTTACCTAAGGAACCGACGCTTCTTAAAGACAAGTCACAAGTACCGCAGCAAATTGTTCTTTAGATTTTATGACAACGCCCCAGAGATTGAACCCTCTTCGGAGAGACGTCATAACGTAGAACACATGTACAGAATGGTGAAAAACATACGCGTCGTCTATGGAAAGAAGAATCCAAATGGGACAAACAGAGATAGAAGCACACCTCCTGTCGAAGGCGTACCTTTCAAGAAACAATCGATTTTCTTTCAGTATCTGCCTTATTGGCCAGACTTAGAGGTCTCCCATGCCGTTGATGCTATGCACATGCAGAAGAATGTCTTTGAGAGTCTCATTGCTACCTTGATGGACACAGGCAAGTCAAAGGATGGTCTAAAAGCACAGAAAGACATGGTGCAACTAAACATGATGGCACAGCTTCACCCGGTACCTAAGGTTAATAGAAAATACACTCTGCCCGCGGCGTGCTTCAACCTAACACCAGACGAGAAGAGAGCTATATGCACTTTCCTGATGGGGATCAAAGTCCCGACTGGGTTTTCAGCAAATGTGAAGAAGCTAGTGTCGATGAAGGACTTGTCAATAACACACTGCAAGGCTCACAATTGCCATGTGATGCTGACAGTGTTTCTACCTATTGCAATCAGGGCTATAAAGCTAGAGTTCTTGAAAATGGCCATCACCCGCATGTGCTACTTCTTTTCAAAGAACTCACATAAGACGATTGACAAGCAAGAGCTGAGTGACCTACATGAATTTGTGATGGAGACACAAAACCAACTGGAGATGTGTTTACCTCCTGCTTTTTTTTTGATATAATCCCACATCTCATGATTCACATGGTTCATCAAATACAGGCGCTAGGCCCTTGCTACTTGCATGAAATGTGGTCCTACGAACGGTTCATGTCGGTTCTAAGTCGATACGTGCATAATCGAGCATACCCAGAGGGCTCTATGATAGAGGGTTACAGTACTGAAGAAGTCATCGAGTGCTGTCAAGAGTACCTAAAAGTACAAAAAGGAATTGGTAAACCTGATTCTCGTCACAAGGGTAGGCTGGCTGGGAAGGGCACCAGTGTTAGAAAAGTGTTCATCGACCATGATTACAAAGAGGTGAGTCGGGTATATTACAGTGTCTTGCAGAGTACACAACTGATGCAACCGTACATTGATGAACACTTGGCTATCATTATGGCGGAGAGAAATAGCTGTTCGGATGATTGGGTCATGAAACAACACAAGCAATGACTAACTACATGGTTGAAGGACCAAAACATATTGCTTGGAGAAACCATAGACTCTATTACCATTAGTAGGTTGGCGGATGGGTCATCGAGACAAGTGACATCTTGGAATGCTTATGACATCAATGGGTATACGTACTATACCCACGCAAAGGATAGTAAATATATGAACCAAAACAGCGACGTTCGAATAGAGGCTCTCGATGGATTAGGGCGAAAGATTCAATACTTTGGCATCATTGAAGAGATATGGGAACTTGACTATAGAAGGGATGTAACGATGGCCCTGTTTTGATGCCGCTGGATCAAACAACACCAACTGAATGAGATCGGATTGAGAGTCCTGGACCTCGAGAATCTATGCTACCAAATTGACCCTTGGGTGCTCGCTTCACGTGTCGCACAAGTTTTCTATATGTCTGACCCACAAAGTAACCTCCCCCCCCCGAAGAAGAAGACAAAGCACGTGGTTGCCTCCGGGAAACAACACATTATTAGAGTTGATGGCGTGGACGATGTTGAAGCTTACAATAACTACGATGAGATGCCGCTATTCATAGACTTTCCTAAGAAGATCAGTGTTGTGGAAAAGAACCTCCCCAAAGACATAATGCCATGGGAACGAAAAGGTGTCAAAGGGAAAGTCGTTACAACGGGCTAGCTAGTTGTTGAACGTAGAGTGTTTGTGCAAGTGTGTGTTTGTAAGACTTCATTTATGCATGCGTGTGAGACTATATATTTATGTACGTGTGTAAGACTACATATTTTTGTATGTGTGTGAGACTACATTTTATGCATATGTGTGAGACTACCCTTGGCAACATCCAGATGACTCTATTTGAATATCCACTCTATTACTATAAAATTTCATTTATCAAAGTTTGAGCACTTCAAATTTTCAAATTTAAAAAAATGACAAGTTCGAACGAGATTTTCAACCATTAAATGATTTTCAGCTGAAAAAGTGATGAATACCAAAGTTATATAACTCATCAAGATCTATAACTTTTATTTTGATCATTTCTTCATCTGACAAAGTGATAGTAAATGTTGTTCACAAATCAACATGTTTCTCGTATAATTCATGAAACTATGAGTCATCTGTGAATTTATGAACAATGTTTACTAATACTTTGTCACATGAAGAAGTGACCAAAATAAAAGTTGTAGATAGTGAGGAGTTCAACAACTTTTATGTTCACGACTTTTATTGTTGAAATCATTTAAGGTTTCAAAATCTTGTTTGAAGTTGTCATTTAGTGAAATTCAAAATATCAACTGTTCAAATTTGGTCAAATGAAAATATGATCAAAATAAAAGTTGTACATATTGATGAGTTCTACAACTTTGGTATTCATGAGTTTTTCATCTAAAATCATTTACTCTTTCAAAATATTGTTTCAAGTTGAAATTGTTTGAATTTCAAATTTTGAATTGTTCAAACAAAGTCACACGACAAGATGACCAAAATAAAAGTTGTACATGTTGATGAGTTATACAACTTTTATGTTTACAACATTTTCATTTTATTTCATATAATGTCATAAAATTGTAGTCGAAGTTTTAAAATTAAAATTTTTAATTTTTGTTTTTTTGTTTTCTATATTATTTTGACTTATAATTGTTTATATATATTTCTTCATATATAGAATAATACAAAATATTATATTTGTGCATATACACAATTGTTTTTATAGTACTTTTTATTTTGGTCACAATTGTTTTATATATACACAATTGTTTTTATAATACAGAATTAATAATTTAAAAAAATAAAAAATATTTGTAGGGGCGGTTGGATCAGGAATCGCCCCTACAAATGCATTTGTAGGGGCGGCTGGATCAGGAACCGCCCGTACAAATCATCCCGACTATAAAAGAAAGGGCGCACCGACGCCGCTTCTTCTCCTCCGACGCCGCGCGCCTGCTGTTGTTGGGCGCTCTCTTCTCCTCCGACGCCGTCAGGGTTTCCACCGACACCGCCTCCCAGACCCGCACCCCCTCCTCGTACCCGCGCGCCTGCTCCTCCCCGCACCCGCGCTCCTCCCTAGGGTTTCCACCGGCGGGCGGCCTCCGCGCACCCTCCCTGCTCCCGCGCCCCTCCCGCCTGCTCCTCCCTGCCCTAGGGTTTCCGCGCGCACCTGCTCCTCCCCGCACCCGTGCTCCTCCCTAGGGTTTCCACCGGCGGGCGGCCTCCGCGCACCTCCATCTGCGGCCGGCGGTGACTTGGTACTGGTAGTGGTGGTGTTGTGCTGCTGGTTCTGACCGACGGTGTGCCGTTGCTATACGTGCACCTGTGTGGTGCCGTACTGCTTTGTTCTGGTGTTGTCAACCGTGGCCTGGTTCCTGGGCTCCCTACTGCGCGGTGTACCTCTGCTTCTCAGGTTGGTGCAATCTAAGTGATGTGAGTTACCCGTTGCCCCTCTCGGTTTTCAGTTCAGATATTTATATTTGTGCAATCTGCTAGTACTATGTTACTTGGGTGTGATTGCAATTGCGTGGGCGGATTAAATTGCTCGATGATACAATGTGGTGTAGTGAGACAACGTGACAGTGAAGGGTAGTGTTGATTATTTTCAACATTGTCTTATTACCTGCCTAGTATTTTTATCTCTACTGTTGAACTAATTACTTGCTGATCAGTTAGTTAAACCTATGAGCATATAACATGTGTTACTTTTAATATTTATGTACTGTTCTAAAACTTCAGTAACCTGGTACTCGATTATATTGCTGTCTTTCTAGGCATTTAATCTTTGATCTAAAAACCCTATAATTTGCTAAGGAGGACTGTCACGTTCGTCTAGGATCTGAGATCACCAACAAGCGTTGGAAGGCTGCCTCATGCAGCAACCCACTGATTTGAGAGAAAATATAAATAAACAAATATGTTGGTTATCAAATAATATATGGAAATTGGGAGGAAACTTGGTACTTCTACTAGTGAACTTGAGCTGGCACCTGTGTTTCTCTATCAGTGGTCGTGAAGCTTTACTGTGGTCAGATTTTTGTGATAAGTTGGATATCTCAACTGTATAAACTAAAGATTGCACGTACGCTGGCTATTTTTTAGCTGTGCACTTCCTGACTTTATTGGACAAGATTAACTAGAAGCATGTGATGTTTTATAATTGGCACACGTTGAATGTTTTCAGTCCTGAGACTAAATAAACTACTAGATGCAAACTCCAGATACCTGTTCACATATATTTGGACTAGGTTTACTTATTGATTGTTCCCACTAAATGTTTTATTGGTTTTTTCAAAGCGTCTTCCTTACTTCTTTGTTGTTTTGCATAATTAATTTGTCATAACACGTGTTCGATGCTCATTCATAAGCTATGCCTTGTTTATATGCTAAAAGAATAGCTACTCATGAAACTGTACTAAGTACTAACCATTTTCCATCGTCCCTTCTTTCCTACTACTACTACTACTTGTCGGGTACCATAAAAAGGGGTACCTTGAGCGTATACCGAAAGAATCACTTAGGCCCCATAAAAAACAAAGCCAAAAGGCAAACCATTGGTTAACCCCCGGCCTTGACCGAGCCCACCGGCTCTTCGCCTCGCTCGAGGCCTCGCACAGGAGGCCTCGACGGCCTACCAAATCTCCGCCTCGCTCGAGGCCTCGCACGGGAGGCCTCGGACGGGGAACCAATTCTCCGTCTCGCCCGAGGCCCCGCGCGTAAAGCCTCGGACGAGATGTCGATTCTCCGTATTGCTCGAGGCCGGCTCGGCAATAACCCATCACTGCTGCCTCGACCGGTCTCCCCGACAGAGCGTCACATCCCATTAATGCGCCAACCACTCCCACGATATCAGCCGGACGACAGCTCGACACTGTAGAGCGGCCGACGAGATGGGAAGTCGCATCAACGCCATACCGTCCAGGACAGGATGGGGCAGGGGTTACCGGCCACTGTGCTCTGGTGCTGTGCCCATGACCAGCGCCCGCACTACACTGTGCCACCTAACCCCTGTCCCAGGAACAACGCGGTGTGGGGAGTCAAGTCCGGGTCACCATAGCCTCGGAATTAGTGTACGAGACTAACTGCTCCCTCCAAGCCTCGGCAATCTACTTTAGGGTCTCGGCAACCTCGGGATTCATGCCCGCCGAGCCTCCCACGATGGCTCGGCCTCAGCACCAACTGAGCCTCGACTTCTCACGCAGTCAACACACAGTGACCGGCATGTCAACCGCCATGCCCCGCTTCAAGCTAACACTGGAGCTCCCACGACACACAAGATTGGATGTGATCGGCGTGTCGCCCCAGTGCTTCAAGGATGGGACCACTCCATCAACCACGCCGCCACAGTAATAGGCTACAGGGCTCGAACATGCCCCCTCCGTTCACACGACACCGCGTAGCTAACACGTGTATCACCCTTGTCCCCCTTCAACTATAAAAGGGAGGGACCAGGGCCATTTCTAGAGGGGGATGGGACGCTTACGATTAGGCCTATGACCACACGATGAACTCACGCATAAACGTGCGGACGAACACACAAGCTTCTTAGCTGCTTGAGATCAACATCTCAAGCAATCCACACCGCTGCACGCAGAGACCTAGGACTAGCTCCCTCTCTGGCCCTGCTTGTAACCCCCTACTATGAGCATTTCGGTGCAAGGAATACAAGATCGATCTCTCAGACTGGATGTAGGGCACTCATTGCCTGAACCAGTATAAACCTTATGTCTCTTTGCATCACCATCGGAATTGGGAACACGCAGTACAAATTTACTAGTTGGTTGAGGGCTTGCCGGTCTAAAACACCGACAGTTGGCACGCCAGGTAGGGGCTCTACGTGTCAGCTTCGTCATCCCAACAAGTTCCGGATGGCAGACCTGTACGACCGCTACGTCTCGGCACGGTGATCTGGTTCGGGAGCCTAGAGTTCATGTCTCTAGGATCTGAGTACGACATGGTACTCCTCACACCCCGAGCTCCACCGATCAACGACGACATCACACACCAGCAGCCCAGGCGCAGGCAGCGCTAGGGCCGCTGCCCCTGTCATGCCCACCAAGCGCGACGCGGGCGGGATCACCCCAACACTGCGCAAACCTAGGGCAACGCACCACGCTCTGCCGGTATCCCATTTCCAGTTGTTGGCGCCAGGTCCCTGGTTGGGGACCTGTCTAGCCTGAGCCTGGACAAGGGAAAGACGCCGGTGGCATGCGGCGACGTCCCGTCATCAAGCTCTACCCCGCCACCTCCTGAGGAGCCAACTCCGGCGAAGTAGGACCCGGCGATGGACGCCGCCAGTGCTTCGCCCTCGACTTCGACACCATGGCTTCGACCCACACCCACGCTGACTCCTCGGAGGAGGATGAGGCGTGGGTCAGAGCGGATTTCTCTAGACTCCACGACCCTGAAGCCATGCGCCGCTTCTTGGTCGCAAGCGACTACTGCTTCGGCTACTCCGACTCCGACGATGAAGGCACTTATGACCCCACTCGCGAGTGTTTCTACATCGAGTTCGGGATGTTGAGAGCGGGCGAGGAGGATGAGGGGGCAAGCAACCATTCCCCGCTTCACTAGGGAGCAGGCGCCGCCACACCTCGGCGCATTGTCCCATCGGTAGCGCAGAACGGGAACCTTGCCCCCACACAACCTCAACGCCCGGACCTGGAACAGCTCCGTGAGCTTCAGGCCAAGGTCGAACAAGACCGACTCCTCCTGCAGCAGCTTCGAGACACTCTCGAGCAGGAGCAGCGAGGTCACAGCGATGGCGGAGGAGCCCGACGGAGGGCCCGCGATGTCCACCACCGCATCAATGATGACGAAGGGAGTGAGCAACCCCCAATCTTCAATGACGCTAGCCAGAACATCGTGGCTACGGTGATGTTAGTCTGTACGATGCCCGAGCCCTCTACCATGGAGGGGCGACGGGTCCACGGCAAGCTCCGGGATCTCCTCGAGACCGCCGCGGTGCAGCAAGCCGAGAGCTCTGCCTCCCGACGGTGCGGGGGCACCTCGGACCTTCCCACGGCACCGCCTCGACAGGATAGGGAGGCCTCGGTTCATCCCGAGCCTGCTCGGGTGCCAACAATCAATAGGGTCCCCTTACTGCACGACCGCCTCGGCAACCAACGCGAGGTGCGGGGCGACCATGAGGTGGTTAGCAGGCGACGACGCCACGACAATGAGGGGCTCGCCCACGGCTACCATCCTCACTGAGGTGGCCGCTACGACAGCGGGGAGGACCGTAGCCCTTCTCCTAAACCGCCTGGCCCCCGAGTCTTTAAAAGAGCCATCCGCGACACTCAGTTCCCGGCCCGGTTTCACCAACCGGCCAACCTCATGAAATACAGTGGCGAAACCAACCTCGAGCTTTGGCTGGCTGATTACCGCCTAGCTTGTCAGCTAGGCGGCACGGACGATGACCTGCTCATCATCCGCAACCTCCCCTTGCTCTTGTCAGACTCGGCACGAGCCTGGCTTGAACACCTTCCTCCCTCACAGATCCACGACTGGTGCGACTTGGTCAGGGTCTTCGTTGGGAATTTCTAGGGCACATACGTGCGCCTCGGAAACTCCTAGGACCTTAAGAGCTGTCGCTAGAAACCGGACGAGTCTCTCCGAGACTTCATCTGGCGCTTCTCCAAACAGTGCACCGAGTTGCCCAGTGTCGGCGACTCAGAAATCATCTAGGCTTTCCTCTCTGGCACCACCTACCGAGACATGGTCCGAGAGTTAGGCCGGAACGTGCCAAGCTCGGCTACCGCGCTCCTCGACATCGCCACCAACTTCGCCTCGGACGAAGAGGCTGTTGGGGCCATCTTCCTCGACAACGACGCCAAGGGGAAGCGAAGGGATGAGGCCACCAAGGCCTTGGCTCCCCACCTCCCCAAGAAAAAGAAAAAGGGTCGCCAGGGGAAGCAGGAGGTCCTCAAGGCCAATCTAGTCGCGGCCGCAGAGCACAAGAATTCCCGAGGCCCTAGGGGCCCTGGGCTCTTTGACGACATGTTGAAGAAGCCCTGCCCTTACAACCAGGGCCTGGTGAGGCACGCCCTCGAGGATTGCACCATGCTCTGGCGTTACTACGCCAAGCTCGGGCTCCCCGACGACGATGCCAAGAAGAGGGGCGCCGGCGACCAGGACGACGACAAGGACGACGGGTTCCCTGAGGTGCACAACACCTTCATGATCTTTGGCGGACCCTCGGCGTGCCTTACGGTGCACCAGCAAAAGAGGGAACGCCGAGAGGTCTTCTCGGTTAAAGTGGCCACTCCCCGATACCTCGACTGGTCTCAAGAGGCGATCACCTTTGATCGGGATGACCACCCCAACCGTGCCTCGAATCCCGGGCAGTACCCACTCGTTGTCGACCCGATCATCGACAACACCCGACTCACCAAGGTGTTGATGGACGGAGGCAGCGGCCTCAACATCCTCTACGCCAACACCCTGGAGCTCCTGGAGCTCGACCGATCGTGGCTCCGGGGTGACGCCGCGCCTTTCCACGGCATCATGCCGAGGGAACGCACGCGACCCCTCGGGCGTATCGACCTGCCCGTTTGCTTCGACACCCCCTCCAACTACCGCAAGGAGGTCCTTACCTTCGAGGTGGTTGGATTCAAGGGAACCTACCACACCATCCTGGGGCGGCCGTGATACACCAAGTTCATGGCGGTCCCCAACTACACCTACCTCAAGCTCAAGATGCCGGGTCCCAACGGCGTCATCACGATTGAGTCCACGTACGAGCATGCATATGACTGCGACGTCGAGTGCATCGAGTACACCAAGGCTCTTGTGGAGGCCGAGACCCTCATCGCCGACCTCGACCAACTCGGCAGCAAGTTGCCCGAGCCCAAGCGTCGTACCGGGACTTTTGAGCCCGCGGAGGCCATCAAACTCATCCCAGTCGACCCCGCCTGCCCCGACAACCGGGCGCTGAGGATCAGCACCACCCTCAACATCAAATAGGAAGCCATGCTCGTTGACTTTCTCCACACGAATGCCGATATGTTCGCATGGAGTCCCTCGGACATGCCGGGCATACTAAGGGAGTTCGTTGAACACGCCTTGGACATCTAGGCCGGCTCCAGACCGGTGAAGCAGCGCCTACGCCGATTCGACAAGGAAAAGCGTAGGACCATCAGCGAGGAGGTGTAGAAACTTTTTTCGGCTGGATTCATCAAGGAAGTATCCCATCCAGAGTGGATAGCTAACCCTGTGTTAGTCAAGAAGAAAAATGGGAAGTGGAGGATGTGTGTAGACTACACCGGTTTGAATAAAGCCTGTCCGAAAGTCCCTTTCCCATTACCTCGAATCGACCAAATCGTTGACTCCACTGCAGGATGTGAAATCCTATCTTTCCTTGATGCGTATTCCGGTTACCATCAAATCAAGATGAAAGAGTCTGACCAGCTCGCGACTTCTTTTATCACGCCGTTCGGCATATACTGCTATGTGACTATGCCTTTCGGCCTCAGAAACGCAGGGGCCACATACCAGCGGTGCATGACCCAGGTCTTTGGCGAGCACATCGGGCGAACCGTCGAGGCCTATGTGGACGACATCATGGTCAAGTCCAGAAAGGTCGAGGATCTCGTCAATGACCTGGAGATAGCCTTCAAATGCCTTAGAAAGAAGGGCATCAAGCTCAACCCTGAGAAGTGTGTCTTCGGGGTCCCCCGAGGCATGCTCTTGGGTTTCATAGTCTCAGAACGCGGCATCGAGGCCAACCCGGAGAAGGTATCGGCCGTGACCAACATGGGACCAATCCGAGACCTCAAGGGAGTACAGAGGGTTATGGGATGCCTTGCGGCCCTGAGCCGCTTCATCTCGTGCCTTAGCAAAAAAGGCCTGCCTCTGTACCGCCTCTTAAGGAAATCCGAATGCTTTTCTTGGACCCTCGAGGCCGAAGAAGCCCTCGCCAAGCTCAAGGCAATGGTCACCAATCCTGCCGTCCTGGTACCGCCGGTCAAGGACGAGGCCCTCCTAATCTACATCGCCGCAACGACCCAAGTGGTCAGCGCGGCCGTAGTAGTCGAGAGGCGAACAAGGGCACGCTCTACCCATCCAACAACCTATTTATTTCATCAGCGAAGTGCTCTCCAAGACCAAAACACGCTACCCCCACATCCAGAAGTTGATCTACGCCGTAGTCTTGGCTCGACGCAAGCTGCGCCACTACTTCGAGTCCCACCCGATGACTGTGGTGTCGTCTTTCCCCCTAGGAGAGATAATCCATAACCAGGTGGCCTCGGGTAGGATAGCCAAGTGGGCCGTCGAACTCATGGGGGAAGCCCTGACCTTTGCGCCTCGGAGAGTAATAAAGTCTCATGTCTTGGCCGATTTTGTGGCTGAGTGGACTGACACCCAACTGCCACCTGCTCAAGTCCAGGTGGAGTGCTGGACCATGTACTTCGATGGGTCCCTGATGAAGACCAGGGTAGGCGTGGGTCTGCTCTTCATCTCGCCCCTCGGAGTACACATGCGCTACATGGTTCGGCTCCACTTCACCGCCTCCAACAACATGGCCGAGTATGAAGCTCTCGTCAACGGCCTGTAGATCACCATCGAACTTGGAGTACGGCGTCTCGACGTCCGGGGCGACTCGCAGCTCATCGTCGATCAAGTCATGAAGGAGTCAAACTGCCTCGACCCCAAAATGGAGGCGTACTGCAAGTTGGTATGTCGCCTAGAAGACAAGTTCGATGGTCTCGAACTCAACCACATCGCGCGGAGATACAACGAGGCCGCGGACGAACTGGCAAAGATGGCGTCGGCACGGGCTCCGGTCCCCCCGAACGTCTTTGCCAGAGACCTCCACAAGCCTTCCATTGACTACACCTCGACAGCGGAAGAGGGCCCACCGGCCGAACCCACCGCAGGGCTCGACGCCTCCTCTACCGCCGAGACTCCTTCGGCCGTGCCCGAGGTCATGGAAGTCGACACAGAGCCTCCTGAGGCCAACAAGGGCATGGACTGGCGAGTCCCGTTCCTTGATTGGCTCGCTCAGGGAGAGCTTCCTACAGACAGGACCAAAGCCTGATGGCTCGCGCGACAAGCCAAAACTTACGTCCTCTGCAACGGCAAGTTGTACAGGCGAAGTCCATCTGGCGTCCTCCAACGATGCATCACCACTGAGGCAGGCCAGGCCCTACTTTGGGACTTGCACGCGGGGGCCTACGGGTACCATGCGGCGCCTCGGACGCTCGTCGGAAACGCCTTCCGCCAAGGGGTCTACTGGCCGACGGCGGTTGCTGACGCCACCAAGTTAGTACGCTCCTGCGAGGGATGCCGGTACTATGCACGGCAGACACACCTCCTGGCCCAAGCCCTCCAAACCATCCCTATTACATGGCCGTTTGCCGTGTGGGGGCTCAACATGGTCGGGCCTCTGCAGAAGGCCCCCGTGGGCTGCACCCATCTATTGGTAGCAATCGATAAGTTCTCTAAATGGATCGAGGCTCGCCCGATCAATCAAATCAAATCTGAGCAAGCGGTGCTATTCTTCACTGACATCATCCACAGGTTCAGGGTTCCGAACACCATCATCACTGACAACGGGACACAGTTCACCAGCCAAAAATTCCTGACATTCTGCGATGACCACCACATCCGTGTGGCCTGGTCGGCTATAGGACACCCTAGGACAAACAGCCCAGTAGAACGTGCCAACGGCATGATCCTGCAAGGCCTCAAGCCAAGAATTTATAACCGGTTGAAGAAGTTTGGCAAGAAATGGCTCGCCGAACTCCCGTCGGTCGTCTGGAGCCTGAGGAACACTCCGAGCCGAGCCACGGGGTTCACACCTTTCTTCCTGGTCTATGGAGCTAAGGCTATCCTCCCCACTGACTTGGAATATGGTTCCCCGAGGCTACAAGCCTACAACGAGCAAAGCAACCGCACCACCCGTGAGGACGCCCTCGACCAACTGGAGGAAGCCCAAGACGTTGCGCTGCTACATTCGGCCAAATACCAGCAAGCGCAATGGCGCTATCAGGCCCAGCGCATTTGAAGCCGAGACCTGAAGGTGGGCGACCTGGTGTTGAGGCTGAGATAGAGCAACAAGGGCCGCCACAAGCTGACCCCGCCATGGGAAGGACCATACATCGTCACCCAAGTGCTGAAGCCCGGGACCTACAAGCTAGCCAACGAGAAGGGCGAATTCTCACCAACGCTTGGAACATAGAACCGCTACATCGCTTTTACCCTTAAATTTCCAAGCACTGTATACATTGTTTCTCGAAATACAATTAAGAAGCATTCTTTAGTTGTTCTAATTTTTCGAGAAACCCCCTGAGCCCATCGCGGGCCTCGACATTATGATAACACCACAAGGGAGACACGGCTCTGCCTCTGTAGAACCGAGCCTCCCTCGGGGGCTAGATGGGGGGACTCCCCCCTAAGTCCCACGCACCATTTTTTAGTCATTTTTCGAAAAAAAATTCCTACGCCAAACTCTCTAGCACGCTCTGACAAATCGGTTGTGAAAAACCCAAGGACCGAAAGTCTGTCTCAGGGCCAGAAGGCCGGTAGAGTCGCAAGACGGCCCACACCTCCGGGCTATGGCACTCCCTCACCACCTTTCGCCCAAGGGGCAACTTAGGTTCCAAGGAAGTTTTTTGCAAGAGATTCGATCAAAGACAACAGAGGGCAGAGGCTCGGAAATACAAGAAAAACGATTAAGAAGCACGAGTACTTTAAAAAAGGCCTCGACGGCCACAAGCGTTACGATACAAAATTAATCCCTATTCTATTTACATGGCCTCTTGGGCCCAGGTCATGGCTCAGGGTCTCCAGCCCCAATGGACGACGTGGAACGGACCACCTCCTCTTTGAATAACTTGGCCAGCGTCGTGCCGGGGCCCTCCGCCACCTCCATCAGCTTTGCGACCGCCTCGTCGGCCTCCTCGTCATCATCGGGCAGGACGTAGCCATCGATGATGGCCTTGAGGTCAACGCCGATGTAGTGCGAGATGATGACGGCCAGGGCGCGCTTGACACCCGTGTGCAGCGCTCCTTGGAGCCGCTCGCGCACTTGGCCGCTCAACACAATCAGGCAGCTCCCAAGGGAGTGGACCCCCTCGACCTCTAGGGCCTCGCAGGTGGTACGGGCAGCACTCTACAGCATGTTGCGCTCCCTGATCTCAGCATCGAGCACCGCCTGCACCGTGATGGAAGCCTCGGTGACCCGGGAAACCTCCTTCTCCAACCCTACGCCAAGATAAGCAGATGGGGATAAGTGCAAAAGGAAATAAGCCAAATAGGGGCTAGGGCCTACGGGACTCACCCTCGGCTTTCTCCTCCTAGTGCTGGGCCTCAACCCGAGAGGCCTCGGCTTTCTTCTTCCAACACTGGACCTCGACCCGAGAGGCCTCGGCTTTCTCCTTCAGGCGCTGGGCCTCGACCCGGGAAGCCTCGGCCGCCTTGGAAGCCTCTTTCTCCAGCTCTGCATCACACCAGGGAGTTAGGGGTCGAACACGAGAGAAGCAAGTAAAACAAGGGGAACAGGACTCACCCTCGACCCTTCCCTTCCAGACCACAGCCTCGGTCCAGGAGGTCTCGGCTACCTTAAGGGCCTCTGCCAGGGCGCCTTTCACCAGCAAGTGCGCACTCTACTCCGCACCCAGCTGTCCAGCAAGAGCCTTGACAGAGGCCGTCGCTTCCTCAGCCCTAGACTTGAACGCGTCCCGATCGCCAGCCACCTGGGTCAGCTCCTCCTCCAGCTCCTTGGCTCGTGCCGCCAAAGGGGCGACCTGCTCCTGAGCCATGGCCGCCTCGGCCTTCACATCGGCACAACAAAGGCGAAGGTCCTCCACCTCCGTGCTTCGCGTTGACAGAAGCTCGTGGGCGCTGGCAAGCAGGTCCTTCTGCCGCTGGAGCTAGTCCCAGACGTCCCTCTCCCACCAGAGAAAGACTGACTTCCTAAGGGACCGGGTCTTGAGCTCCTGGATAAGCAGAACAGGGGTCATGCACTGCAAGAAAATTCAGAAAAAACGACACCACACAAGAAAGGAAGGCGCATACCTGGGCGACGCCGGGCAAACTGTCAGCCACGATGGACAGCGCTGTCCGCAGCGACCGCTCTGCCAGCTGGCGGTATTGCTCGAAGGTGTCCCAGTGCCCACCTCGGCCGCATCCTCAAGGGCGAACAGAGGCTCCCCCTCGGGGTCATCCCAACTTCGCCACAGGACACGCAGGTGATCCCACCCGCGGGGCTCGGGTCGAACCCACACGAGGGCCAAGCCGCCCTCGCCAGAGGTCGGAGCTGGCAGCTCCATGGTGCTGGCTGCCTCGGCATCCGCCCCCTCCTTCCCTCGGGAAGTATCATTGGAGGAGATCGAATGGACCTCCACTTCCCGGGCGCTCTCCCGCAATGGCGACGGGCCTTGGACCGGGCGGCACCGAGGCTTCCGCCGCCTTCATCTCCACCTCCTGGGCCACCGGCTTCACCATGCTCGTGTCGGCCTCCGCCACCCTGGCCTCAGTGGTCCCGAGGGCTCCGGACTCAGCGGTCTCGGGCACCCCGCCCTCCGTCGCCTCGGCCTCGGAGGTCCGGGGGGCCTCGGCCTCGGTAGCCTCGGCAACGAAGGGCGCCCCAGCCCCATCTGACCCATGGGCCTCGGCCTCATAGGGCGTAGGTGCTCCCTCCCCCGCCTGTGTCGGGGCTGCCTCAGCAGCCTCTCCTTGGGCGACCGGCTCCTTCGGGTCAGCCCTCGCCGACGCCGCGCCACATTGCACGGCGGCTTGCGCCTCCACCACCCAGTGGGCGATGGAGCTAGGGCTCACCTTGAGCACCTTAAGGGGCGCCAAGGCGGGCACATCCGTAGGTCACTTCCGGCTGAAGACAAGGTACTTATGGAGTCAGCATACGACCGAAGAATGGACGGGAAATGCTGCAACTCTACCGAAAAAATGCTTACCTCGAGCGGGGCTGCAACCGCTTTGGCACGGCGGCCCTCCTCTGCAACGGCGGTGGCGACGGCGGTAGCAATGCTCCCTTGGTCCCCTATGGGGACAGTTGCGTCGCCCCCACTGCCACTTGCTTCACCTCCGCTATCGAGCCCACCAGGCTGACGGCGCGTTTTCCCGACGCCCGCGCCGAGGCGTCCTCTCCTCCTCCTGGGAGCACCGGGCCGCTCGTCGATGCCCCGGGCGCCGTCTCCCCGATGTTGGGGAGATGGTCAAGGGGACCCCGCCCCCTCTCGCTCTCGTCATCTCCGTCCAAAGAGTCCTCCGAAAGTGAAGGCGACGGGGACGCCTCCACCGGGAGACCATCCTGCCTCTGCTATCGGCGGCGCTTCTCCAGTTCCTCGCATGCAAGGATCTTCCTCGTGCACTTCGCCACCTCAGCGTCCTTCCGCCTCTTCTGCACCTCGGCATGCGCCCGATTGACCGCCCGCCGCCTTGCGTCCTCAGGAACGGGTGGTGGGGAGTCTCACACGTCCCTCATCCCTAGTAGGAACGGCGAACACAAGTAAGGGAATAGGAAAACGGTGAGGAATGGGGAGGCCTCAGGGGCTATAGCAGCGCGTGAATTACTAGCAAGAGGAACCCCCGTGACGGGTGCATCGCGATGGGGGTAAGGCCGTGGCCCCGTAGTCTCTCTAGCCCCTCCAGGAGCGGCTGCAGCTTGGGCTGATCCACCCTCGGGACGCCATACTTCCACTTCTCCGGACAGCTCTCCACGATCCACCCGGTGTAGGGGGGAAGTCCACTATCGTCGTTGTGAAGATAGAACCAACTGGTGTACCAGCAGCGATTGGTTGACGCAAGCTGGGCCGGGATGTAAAGGTGCTGGTGGTCCTAGCACACTTGGAGAGTGCAGCCACCGGCCCTCACCGCCTTCCTCATGCCCGATGTGCCCGTCGGCTTGGTGGTATGCCCCTCCCGGAAGAGGTGGAGCCACAGCTCCCAATGGGGAGCAATCCCCAGATACCCCTCGCAGACGGCAACAAAGATAGCCGCCTGCGCGATGGAGTTGGGGTTGAAGTTGTGGAGCTCCACGCCATAGTAGTGCGGGAGCGCCCGCATGAACCGGTCTGCCGACAAGCCGAGGCCGTGCTCGTGAAAAGACACGAAGCTCACGACGTAGCCATCATGGGGCCTCGGCTCCGGCTCGCCCGACGGAGCAATCCACTCTGGCCTGTTGGGGTCGGTAACCGGATGGAGAAGACCGTCGTCGACAAGCGACTGGAGCATCTCCACAGATACGTCGGACGGACCCCAAGGGTTCGCCTCGATGACAACAACGTTGCCGGCCATGAGTGCGGTGGAGAATTCAACTACGGCGGTGAGTCTCTCTCTCTCCCTCTCTCTCTCTCTGCCTCGCCCTTCTCCCTTCTTCTTCCCAGTGCTCTCTGCTCTATCGGCGGCTCAAGGGTGACAAAGGCTAATGCAGGCAAGGTAAGGAGGGGAGGGGCGAGGCTCGTTGCGTATTTATACAGGAAGAAGGTGAAACGGACGGGTGACAAAATCGGGGAAGTTTCCCTCAAATCCGGTACAGTTAATCCAGATCCGATTTTACCACCCACGTACCCACCTTTTCCTCATTAATCATGTGAATAGTTATGTTCCATCCACTGGCACAACGTCATGTCCAACTGCTGCAGCGGCAGGCGCCGTTCCGCCTCCCCGAGAAAATTGCCTCAAAAGGCGCGCCTGCCGTTGTCAAGCCAATGGGGGAGATATCCCCCCACTCTATTCCTTTCGGACGAAGGAACTAGGCGCCGAGCCCGTTACGGTCTAGGGGTTCGAAGGCTGGGCCCCCCCAGGGTTTCAACAGCTGCCCTAGGGCAACAGAGTCAGGGACGACTATGGGTGAGCCCAAACAGGGCCGAGGCCCAAGCAAGCGAAACGCTTGGGACGCCCTAAGTCGTGTCCGAGACCGGCAGGGAGGTCTCCGAATGGGATCCCACCGTAGGTAGGCATCGAGCCACCGAGGCCCAGTGAACAGCCCCAGCACCCACTAGAGAAGTCCTCTGGTACTTTTAGAATGCGTCTCCGGACCGCTAGCCAGCCCCTATCGAATGGGGCACGGGCCTCCACTCGGACTTACCCGATAATAGCTCACCGGAAGTGTCACCGCTCACGCCCACCGAGGGTAGCCTGGCACATTCCACCCCTCCTTCTGAGCAAAAAGGAAGCGCGAGGGTCGCACAAAAAGTTAGGGGAACTCCTGATCGCCCTCTCGCTCCGTGCAGAGGCTCGGGGGCTCTTCCTGCAATCTTGCCGAGACCCAGCGACCTAGGCTCGCACTCGAGGGGGCTCGGCAAAACAACCCCTCCTTCCGAGCGAAAAGGATGCGCAAGGGTCGTACAAAAAGCCAGGGGAACTCCTGACGGCCCTCTTGCCCCATGCAGAGGCTAGGGGGCTCTTCCTGCAAATATGCCGAGACCCCGCGACCCAGGCTCGCACCCGAGGGGGGCTCGGCAAACAAACCCTCACGCGCGAGGGGCGTACAAAAAGCCAGGGGAACTCCTAATCGCCCTCTCGCTCCGTGCAGAGGCTCGGGGGCTCTTCCTGCAACTTTGCCGAGACCCAGCGACCCAGGCTCGCGCTCGAAGGGGCTCGACAAACAACCCCTCCGTCCGATAGAAAAGGATGTGCGAGGGTCGAACAAAAAGCCAGGGGGACACCTGACCGCCCTCTCGCTCCGTGCGGAGGCTCGAGGGCTCCTCCTGCACCCAAGACGAAGACAAGCGACCCAAGCCCGCACTTGAAGACTCAGAAAAACACGATAAAGGGCATCGAGCCCGTTACGGTCCAGGGGTTCAAAGGCTGGGCCCATGAGGGTTTCGACAGCCGCCCCAGGGCAACAGAGTCAGGGACGACTATGGGCGAGCCCGCGCATGGCTAAGGCCCAAGCAAACGATCGCTCGGGACATCCTAAGTCGTGTCCGAGACCGGCAGGGAGGTCTCCGAATGGGATCCCACCATAGGGAGGCATCGAGCCATCGAGGCCCAGCGAACGGCCCCGGCACCCACTAGAGAAGCCCTCTGGTACTTTTGGAGTGCGTCTTCGGACCGCTAGCCGACCCCTATCGAATGGGGCACGGGCCTCCACTCGGACTTACCCGATAACAGCTCACCGGAAGTGTCACCACTCGCGCCCACCGAGGGTAGCCTGGCATATTCCACCCCTCCTTCCGAGCGAAAAGGAAGCGCGAGGGTTGCACAAAAAGTCAGGGGAACTCCTGATCGCCCTCTTGCTCCGTGCAGAGGCTCGGGGGCTCTTCCTGCGATCTTGCCGAGACCCCGTGACCCGAACTCGCACTCATGGGCTCGGCGAATACAATAAAATCCCTCGCTCAACGTGAGAAAAAGACCCTAGAGGAATAAATCCACTCCCCCAGGGCCTCGGGGGCTACACCCGGCGGGTGCACTTGCGCGTACCCACCAAGGTCCTGAAGTACGAAACACTATCCTGCCAGAGCTACCGCAAGTCAAGCCTTGTCAAAACCTCAAGAAGAGTGCTCACGCTCTCCCTGAGGCTCGGGGGCTACTGTCGGGTACCATAAAATGGGGTACCCTGAGCGTATACCGAAAGATTCACTTAGACCCCATAAAAAACAAAGCCAAAAGGAAAACCATTGGTTAACCCCCGGCCTTGACCGAGCCCACCGGCTCTCCACCTCGCTCGAGGCCTCGCACGGGAGGCCTCGATGGCCTGCCAAATCTCTGCCTCACTTGAGGCCTCGCACGGGAGGCCTCGCACGGGGAACCAATTCTCTGTCTCGCCTGAGGCCCCACGCGTAAAGCCTTGGACGAGATGTCGATTCTCCGTATTGCTCGAGGCTGGCTCGGCAATAACCCGTCGCTGCTGCCTCGACCGGTCTCCCCGACAGAGCGTCACGTCCCATTAATGCGCCAACCACTCCCTCGATATCAGCCGAACGATGGCTTGACACTGCAGAGCGGCCGACGAGATGGGAAGTCGCATCAACGCCATACCGTTCAGGACAGGACGGGGTAGGGGTTACCGGCCACTGTACTCTGGTGCTGTGCCTGCACTACACTATGCCACCTAACCCCTGCCCTAGGAACAACGCGGCATGGGGAGTCAAGTCCGGGTCACCATAGCCTCGGAATCAGTGTACGAGACCAACTGCTCCCTCCAAGCCTCGGCAATCTACTTTAGGGTCTCGACAACCTCGGGATTCACGCCCACCGAGCCTCCCACGATGGCTCAGCCTCGGCACCAACTAAGCCTCGACTTCTCACACGGTCAACACACAGTGACCGGCATGTCGACCGCCACGCCCTGCTTCAAGCTAACACTGGAGCTCCCACGACACACATGATCGGATGTGACCGGTGTGTCGCCCCAGTGCTTCAAGGATGAGACCACTCCATCAACCATGCCGCCACAGTAATAGGCTACAGGGCTCAGACATGCCCCCTCCATTCACACGACGCCGCGTAGCTAACACGTGTATCACCCTTGTCCCCCCTTCAACTATAAAAGGGAGGGACCAGGGCCGTTTCTAGAGGGGGATGGGACGCTTACGATTAGGCCTACGACCACGCAACGAACTCACGCATAAATGTGTGGACGAACACACAAGCTTCTTAGCTGCTTGAGATCAACATCTCAAGCAATCCACGCCGCTCCACGTAGAGACCTGGGACTAGCTCCCTCTCTCGCCCTGCTTGTAACCCCCTACTACAAGCATTTCGGTGCAAGGAATACAAGATCGATCTCTCAGACTGGACATAGGGCACCCATTGCCCAAACCAGTATAAACCTTGTGTCTCTTTGCATCACCATTCGGGATTGGGAACACGCAGTACAAATTTACTAGTTGGTTGAGGGCTCGCCGGTCCAAAACACCGACACTACTACTACTACTACTCGTACCACTACTACTACTACTACTACTACTACTACTACTCCTACTACTCCTCTCACTACTCCTACTACTCCTCTTACCACTACTACTCCTCCTCCTCCTACTACTACTACTCCTCTTACTACTCCTACTCCTCCTCCTCTTACTACTACTCTTACTACTCCTACTACTCCTCTTACTACTCGCTAGTCCTAAGTGGCTACAGGTCTTACTCTACTACTACCACTCTACTGCTACACTTACTCTACTCTACTACTTTCTACTTACTACTACTACTTGCTACTCCTAAGTGGCTGCTGCTCTTACACTACTACTACCACTCCTTCTCTATTTTTTTGCTTATATACTGCTGGTGTGTAGTGGCTGCTACTGCTGCTGCTACTACTACTACTACTACTACCACTACTCCTACTCCTCCTCCTCCTCCTCCTCCTACTCTTCTTACTACTCCTACTACTACTCCTCTTACTACTCCTACTACTACTCCTCTTACTACTCCTACTACTCCTCTTACTAATTGCTACTCCTAAGTGGTTGCTGCTCTTACTCTACTACTACCACTCTACTGCTACACTTACTCTACTCTACTACTTTATACTTACTACTACTACTTGCTACTCCTAAGTGGCTGCTGCTCTTACTCTACTACTACCACTCCTTCTCTATTTTTTTTGCTTATATACTGCTGGTGTGTACTGGCTGCTGCTGCTGCTGCTACTACTACTACTACCACCACCACTACTCCTACTCCTCCTCCTCCTACTCCTACTACTACTCCTCTTACTACTCCTACTCCTCCTCCTCCTCCTCCTCCTACTACTACTCCTACTACTACTCCTCTTACTACTCCTACTACTCCTCTTACTAATTGCTACTCCTAAGTGGTTGTTGCTCTTACTCTACTACTACCACTCTACTGCTACACTTACTCTACTCTACTACTTTCTACTTACTACTACTACTTGCTACTCCTAAGTGGCTACTGCTCTTACTCTACTACTACCACTCCTTCTCTGTTTTTTTGCTTATATACTACTGGTGTGTACTGGCTGCTGCTGCTGCTGCTGCTACTACTACTACTACTACTACTACTACTACTACTACTACTACTACTACTACTACTACTACTACTACTACTACTACTACTACTACTACTACTACTACTACTACCACTACTCCTCCTCCTCCTCTTACTACTCCTACTCCTCCTCCTCTTACTACTCCTACTACTCCTCTTACTAATTGCTACTCCTAAGTGGTTGCTGCTCTTACTCTACTACTACCACTCTACTGCTATACTTACTCTACTCTACTACTTTCTACTTACTACTACTACTTGCTACTCCTAAGTGGCTGCTGCTCTTACACTATTACTACCACTCCTCTATTTTTTTGCTTATATACTGCTGGTGTGTAGTGGTTGTTGTTGCTGCTGCTGCTGCTACTACTACTACTACTACTACTACTACTACTACTACTACTACTACTACTACTACTACTACTACTACTACTACTACTACCACTACTCCTACTACTCCTCCTCCTACTACTCCTCTTACTACTCCTACTACTACTCCTCTTACTACTCCTACTACTACTCCTCTTACTACTCCTACTACTCCTCTTACTAATTGCTACTCCTAAGTGGTTGTTGCTCTTACTCTACTACTACCACTCTACTGCTACACTTACTCTACTCTACTACTTTCTACTTACTACTACTACTTGCTACTCCTAAGTGGCTGCTGCTCTTACTCTACTACTACCACTCCTTCTCTATTTTTTTGCTTATATACTGTTGGTGTGTAGTGGCTGCTGCTGCTGGTGGTACTACTACCACTACTCCTACTCCTCCTCCTCCTCCTCCTCCTACTCCTCTTACTACTCCTACTACTACTCCTACTACTCCTCTTACTAATTGCTACTCCTAAGTGGTTGCTGCTCTTACTCTACTACTACCACTCTACTGCTACACTTAATCTACTCAACTACTTTCTACTTACTACTACTACTTGCTACTTCTAGCTACTAATTGTTGGCTACTATTGCTTTTGTGCCAAATCTCCCAGGACTCGCCCAGGACTTGTTGTCCTGTCTAAGCAGCTGTTGGTTTTTTTTGCCAAATCTCCCCTGTCCTCTCCTCTCCTTTGTTTTGTCGATGATGAAATTGTCCAAGTCCATACATTATATGGAATATGAGCTGATGATCAAGAACTTGTGAGAAACTTGGTATCATTAGCAGCCGCCCCTACATTACCTTCTCCTCTCTTCTCTGTTATGATGCCTTGATGCTCCAAGTTCAAGATCAGATGATGATTGACATGTTTCTGAGGCCTCTACCACTGCTACTACTCTTTTTTTTGATATATTGTTGTTTTATAGGACTACTTTGGTTTATAGCCCTTTTGATTTCTTATACCTTCTCGCGTACCTAAAGCACACTTTCTTGCATCTATTAGAACAAAGCGCGAAATAATGTCACGGACACCAGACAGTGCAGTCCGATGCCCCGAGCATGATGAGCACCCAACCTATGAGGAGCAAGCACTAGAGGACCAGCTAACTCAGGAGTAGTTCGATAACGAGTTAGAAAAGGATCTAGAAGTGATGCTTACTCAAGAGCAGTGTGTCGAGGAGGAAGGGGGGCAGAAGAAAGAGCAGGAGAGGCTGCTGAAGGCGAAGAAGAAGAGGATGATGATGATGATGACTCAGAAGAGGGATATGAAAGTCCCGAGGATCCTTTCCCACGTGAACCCAGAAAAAGGCCAACGGAGGAAGATTTGGACAAGGATTTTGACCCGAACGAGGAGGTAGGGAAAAAGCCTTAGCTTGTAAATTTTGCTAAAGCTTTGGCTGTGTTACCTCTGATAACACTTTGACCTATCGTATATACAAGTCCCTCCTAAAACTCAGAAAAGACAACGTCGACGTCCGTGACATCTCGCTGGACAAGATGGAGTAGAGGAAAGGAGAGCAGAGGCAACAACCACAGAGACAGATCATGATGCCTCTGCTCCACAACCTCAAGACACAACTATGACTACCAAGCCTAAGTGGAAACGAGGGGATAGAAAAGGAAATTTATATCCAGATAAGGCATGCTATGTGATAACGGAGGTCGGGCCAACAGGGGAGATCCTTGAGCCAAAGGAATTAAGAGGACGATTCCGTAATGCGATCGGGGCCCTAGTTAGAGATAAATTGAACGCAACAATCCCTAACTGGAAAGAGGTACCAGAGAACACAAAGAATGCACTATGGGATAGGCAGCTGAAGCTCAATTTTAGATTTCTAGAGGGTAAGCACGAATTGGTAAAAAAATGCTATCAGGATGATGGGAGAGTCATTCCGACATTGGAGGTCGGAGCTCAACACGAAGTATATTCAAAAGGGGTTAACTCCCTTCAACGAGTTCGGCAAAATAACTCCTAGTAAATGGGAGGAGCTCGTGGCTCAGAAGACTTCACCTGAGGCATTGGAGCTCAGTGCCCGTAACACGGAGCTGGTGAAGAGAAACAAACACCACCACCATCTAGGCCCCGATGGCTACTATGCCAAGGAAGAACAGTTTAGGAAGATGGACGAAGAGGCCGCAGCTGCTGGGAATATCGATGTGACGAATTTGAAGGTACGCTCAAGGAACTAGATATATGCGAGGAGTACAGAATCATCCGGCAGTAATCTTAAGTTTGATAAGCTGGAGACCCAAGAGGTGATATCAAGGATACTGAAATATGCTAAAGACAAGGAGAAGGGCTCATTCAATCCTTCCAGAGAGAGGGACGAGCTTAGCCTTGGCTTAGGAAACAAGGAGCACACAGGGGGCTAGGGAAAAGGACGACCCGGAAGCAAGGATTCGAAGAGGATAGGCACATGTACAAGAAACATGGCCGAGATCAGGAGACTAGTCTTGAGCTCCAAGTGAAGGCTCTAGTTGCGAAGGCGCTGGAGGAGCAAGGACTGTCTACAGAGCCACGGATATTAGTGACACCACCGAGAGAAGTGGCATTAGTTAGCAGCCGTCCGAAAGTTCCTAGCAGCCAAGGTTTCACTGCAGCCACAACCCCAGTCGATCGCATACGGGAACCAACTAGTTGCACCTTGGTGTTTCTCAGTGGCTGGCAGAACACTGTGATGGAGGTGGCAACGGGTGTGGCACATCCTCCCGGTGGCTTACACCACAATAATAAGATACCGCCGGACTACACTAGGGTCGAGGTGCATACAGTGAAGCCCGAGTTCATGCAGTGGAGGATAGACTACGCAACTCCTGAGGAGCTGGTGTTACTCGGAGATGTTATGGGGCAGTTCATCCTCTGGCACAAACATGACATTATATTGACTACTTCTTCGCCGCCTCCCCCTCTCCCAAATTTGGAGCGAGTTGTTGAGGTCGGGGAGATATTTTCACCATCTTGTGACCCCACATTCCTGAGATGCCACATTCTTCCCCGCCTCCTAGCGAGCATGTGCCTAATGAGATGCCACAACCTTCTCCAGCTCGTACCAAGCAAGTGCATGATGCGATGCCACAGTCTTCTCAACAAGCACAACCGATACATGAACAATGAGTGCCTCCTGAAGAAGGTGATGCATAAGAAGATGAGGACGTGCCTGAATGGGAACTCCGAAAGAAGATTCCAATCAACATAAGGCCAATTTATGTTCTGATCAAAGACGTCTCGTCGGTGTCCAAGTGGTATTCCTATGACTAGTTCAAGCCTGAGAACCAAGTTAAAAAAGCCCCATCACGGGGTTCTGAGGAGGCCATCACTAGCAAACTCCACCAAATTACAAAGCAGTATCCAAATGTTGATGCCATCGAATGGTCAAAGGATTGCCTGAAAACATATGAAAGAGGCAAGCCCTTCCTACCAAACCGGGACATCCAGCGCCTACCACTTGGAATTTGAAGGTTCCATGATTGGTACTTGCTTGTTCTCCCAACGAGCATAGATGTCATACAAGCATGCTTCCCCACCGGCACATTTGGAAGCCCAACCGGGAAAATTGTCTTTGACTTCAATGACATGCACACATGCTTTCACCTGGGAGAAATGGAGATGAATCTAATTTGCACGTGGTGCCTATAAGTCCTTATCCTCCCGATATGATATGAATGTAATCTTTGAATTTTGTTGTAACTAACCCACGTCGTGATTTGTAGAATGCAAGTGCACATTGTCAAACAAATGCCAAGTGTGAAAGCCAGGTATGTAGACCCTCAAGCTATAGCCCAAACAAATTTTAATTACCCTAAACGGTGGACACTGGATGCCAAAGAGCTAGCTGCTGCAAAGACTCTTCGGGAGAAAGGGTGCATCCGTACGGCGAAACTAAGGGAAGAGTCCCTTAAGGTTGCGGCATACATTGCCACGGCTTTCAAAAATCTCCAACAACACTCTACTATATGGCTACCATACAACTTCGAGTAAGTTCAACTCTATACTTAAAGCTTTGTTCGATATATTTTATTCGATGCAAAAGAACTTATCTAGTTCTATGATTAAATCCATGCAGCAACCACTGGATTTGTATAGCCATCGATGTCGGGAGGAGCATGGCATGGGTCTTTGATTCATTAGATAGGGACACGGTGACATACAAAGACTTCATATCGATTCTCAAGACATATACATATCGACAATCCTCATTAGCTTATATGCTTGTATACATACTTGTAACGTTCACTTTTGGATACTAACAAGTTGTATTTGCTAAAATAATTCAAACAGGGCATTTATGTTCTATGTCACTAATCATCATGGAAGGCATGATCCAGCAAGGAAGGAAAAGCTGGCTATAAAAACACTATGTGCGGTAAGTGTAACTTACTTCTTCAGTACTTCGTTACATGGCTGTCAAAAGCATTACTTAACATTTTCATATGCAAAACACACAGTGCCCCAAGGAGAGGCCTGGGAGTGTACATTGTGGATACTATATATGTTCTATGATGAGTAACACCGGTGCCTACAAGAGACACCCCTTAAGGGTAAGTTTGAACCTCTTTACCCATAGTATAAAAACTTCATACATGGTATCAAATACTAAACCAAAACTTGTTCTCTTGTAGTGGAGAGAAGAGAAAGAAATGAAAAGAGACCCATACAAGGATGACCAACTCTTAGAGCTCATCGGCGACCTTTGCAACTTCATATTGGACCAGATTGTACACGTCAGAGACGCCTACCATGACCGAGAGTCTGAGTTAGATACAAATCCTCAGTACCAACACCTTCGTGAGACTGAAAAGAATTTGTATATTTAATGATGGGTTGTATATATTCTTATGAATTGAACTTGTAATTATAGTTTATAGAATACTCTTGTGCTTGTAGTCGCGGTCGCGGGGCGTTCGGCAACGCGAACGTGGTTCGGAACGTTGGTCGTGGGGCGTTCGGCAATGCAAACGCGGTTCGGAACGTTGGTCGCGGGGCGTTCGGCAACGCGAACGCGGTTTGGAACGTTGGTCGCAGGACGTTCGGCAACACGATTTTGAATTGTAAATTTGATTTTTTTTGGCGGGAAAACGTACTGTAGGGGCAGTTCTAGATTGAACCGCTCCTACAAATACTTGTTTGTAGGGGCGGCTGGTAATAGGAGCCGCCCCTACAAATCAATTTGTAGGGGCGGCCTGGGAACCGCCCCTACAAATGCATAATTTGTAGAGACGGTTCGGTAGGGGCGGCTGGCCAAACCGCCCCTACAAATGGTTACGAGCCACCCCTAAAAATCGAATCTGTAGTAGTGTGGCTAGATTTGTTACCATGCACAAGGCCAGAGGGTCCCCAAAGGATGATGTGAACAAATGCGATGCTGCATATTTACCTCCATCGTACGTCTCTGACCGGGGTTTAGGGAAACGGTGGCAGGACATTTTACAGTAGGCAGAGAGAGGCAAGGCAAGGTACTACTCCCTCCGTCTATAAAAGAATGCAATTCTATTTTTTAAGAAATCAAACAGTTTAAATTTTGACTAAATTTATATAAAAATTACTAACATTTATGATACACAATAAGTATTATTAGATTAGTTATAGAATATATTTTCATAATAAATTTATTTGGAGACATAAACGTTAATACTATTTACTATAAACTTAGTCAAACTTGAGTCAGTTTGACTGGCACCCCCCCCTAATTGCGTTCTTTTGCGGACGGAGGGAGTACTAGTCAACATGAGGGGATCCGATCCAATGCGACGTTACGACTTGATCCATCCATCCATCTGTCTGATCCGTCGTCAGAGTAGCCCCAATGTAACATTTAGAGAAGGCCACAATACATATAATGAAGGGCATGGCTAGCACCCGGGCGACCAGACAGACGCGCATGTCCAGACGCCCATGCAGCCCTCCTCTGTCCGCCTTCACCCGACCCTGTTCGCCTTCGCCTCGCCCCACGCGCGCACTTCGATTTGTCTCTGTGTCCACCAGTCACCCCTGACCCCCTTCTCTCTCCACGCGGGCAGCACTCAGGAGCTGGTATGAGCAGTTGAGAACGAGCACGCCCCCAGCACGCCCCGACCGCAGCACCACCATCCTCCAGCCTCCTGGTGCGCCACATGCCTAGTCCGCTTGCCCCCAGCCATACAACATATAACACTTGCAACATAAAAAAATTGAATGTGAAAGGTCCTAATATGGCTAGAGGGGGGTGAATAGCCTATTTAAAAACTCTATAAAGCACTAGAGTAATTGATTAGTATAACAAACGACGTAATGCAATTCGCTCTAGCTCTATAAGGGTTGCAAGCCACCTATCCCAATAATTCTAGTTGCTATGATCGCTAGGCACACTCAAGAGCTAAGTCACTACTCACTAAGAGCTCTCAATAAAGCTACACTAAAGAGCTCCACTAGATGAAACTAAGCTACTAAGCAAGCTCTCAATTCTAGCTACACTAAAGAACTTGCTACAACTAGTTTGCAAGAAAGTAATGGAGTGAGTAGGGTGATTATACCGCCGTATAGAGTAATGAACCTATCACAATATGATGACAACCAATCACCTGAAGAAATCCAATCAAAAGAATGACATAATTTTTCTTCCGAGGTTCACGTGCTTGCCGGCACGCTAGTCCCCGTTGTGTCGACCAACACTTGGTGGTTCGGTGGCTAAGAGGTGTTGCACGAACCTCATCCAACAAATGAACACCGCAAGAACCTACCCACAAGTGAGGTAACTCAATGACACGAGTAATTTACTAGAGCTACCTTGCGGCTCTTCACTGGAAAGGTGCAAGACCCCTCACAATCACCGAAGCTGGCCACAAACAATCACCATCACACGCCGAAGCTCCTCCACTACTCCAAGCCATCTAGGTGGTGGCAAGCACCAAGGGAAACAAGAAATCCACAACCAGAACGATCCCCAAGTGCCACTTGATGCAATCACTCAAGCAAATACACTTGGAATCACTCACAATCTCGCTATGATGATGAATCAATGATGGAGATGAGTGGGAGGTGTTTGCTTAGGCTCACAAAGATGTCAAGTATGTCAAAGTGCCAAGAGAGTGAGCCCCAAGCCGGCCAAACACTATAAATAAGCACCCTCAAAGAATAGAGTCATTGGCTCTACGCAGGGCTAATCGGACGCACTGACCGGACGTGCCCCTGCGTCCAATCACCCGCAACCATCCACATGTCGTGCCTTTGAACCTTGTCCGTCCATCTCCAACAGTCACTAGCCGATCGCTCGTGTGTTAAGTTGTGATCGGACGCATTGCTTAAAGTGACCGAACTTAGGGCAACTCATAGTCAGGTTGAGTCCAGTAAGGGTCCAGAGAAGAAATTTCTGACCAGACATGTCGACTCAAGGTTAACCTGACATGCCTCAGCATTCGATCAAGTCTCTACTCCTTTGTGCGCTCCTACGATGCTGATGCCAGCGTACGTCAGCGCGGACCTGACACAATCCATGCGCGTCCGGTCGCGCGCTGGCTCTAAAATGTCCGATCGCCACCACGTCCTACGCCGCCTCTAGATCAACTGACCGGATGCATGGCTAACGTCTGGTCACTCTTCATCGCTCTCGCCCAATGCAGTCAACTCAGCTAAAATTGACTAGACACTCTCGAGGTGAGTCTAGTCACCCAGCGCCAGAGTCCGGCCACGTGACTTCTCCTCCTTTCCTTTTTCTAAGTCCACAACCACTTCGCCCTTGCTTACAACTTGCTAACCACAAAGTGTAGAACTTTATGTGCCCGTGTGTTAGCATTTTTCAAAGCATTTTACAAGGGTCAAAGTTAGCACACTAGGTTCCTAAATGCATATGCAAGAATCATGTCACCTAGTGGCACTCGATAAACCGTTTAGCCAAAATTTTCCCCTCTTTATAGTATGACTATCGATCCTAAATATGATCACATTCTCTATAGTGTCTTGATCACCAAAACTAAAACCCTAACCAATACGTTTTGCCTTGATCTTGTTGGTTTTTGTTTTTCTCTTTCTTCTTCTCCAAGTTGAGCACTTGATCATCTTTTGGTCATCGGCATCCATCATGATCATCCTCTTGCTTCACCACTTGGAATGGACTATCCTCTCTTGTCTACACACTTAGCACTTAGGATTAGTCCATAGGTTTCATCAATTATTGAAAGCTCTAGTTTGGTTTTGGTGAATTGATGAAACCCAAAGTGCTAACCAAGTTTATCAAAGTGATCATGAGATAGGTAGCACTATTTCAAGTGATGGAGCAATGGTGAAGATCATGATGATGGTGTGGTGACCATGATGATCAAGTGCTTGGACTTGGAAAAGAAGAAAGAGAAAAACAAAAAGCTCAAGGCAAAGGTGAAACTTAATAGGAGCCTTTTGGTTTGGTGATCGAGACACTTAGCGAGTGTGATCACATTTAGGATGGATGGTCATACTATTAAGAGGGGAGCTCTTATCGGACAACTCGATCATCTAGTGCCACTAGGTGTTGGAAAACATACACATGCATTTTAGGTCGAGTGCACATTCAGTGAGAAAGTGATTAACCTTTGAAAAATGATTGTGAAAATGCTAACACCCTACATGTGATGGTAAAACACTTGGAGTGTTAGCACATTTGCAAAGGTGGTGAGAAAGGTGAAGAAAAGGAGGCGAAACTCACCCTGGGGGATGCCATGGGAGCACCACCACCGCTTATCCGGTGATCGACTGGGAGGCTGAGAGCAGCGAGTTGCCCTAGAGGCACTACCACAATGTGTCTGGTGGCACCGCCACCCCTAGGGCGGTGCCCACCTAGACATGCCCAAGACTTAGGCGAAGTGAAGCCGGCATCGGTGCGTCCGGTGTACACCGCCGCCAAGAGGGCGGTGCACCGCCCGGTCATCGCCGCAAGGAGGGCGGTGCCACCGCCATTTCTTTCAGAGACTGGTGAAATGGGGTTGGTCCCCGCCGTGGGCACCGTCGCCCTAAGGGCGGTGCACTACCAAAAAAATCCAAGGAAGGGGGTATTCGGGCAGATGGCTGGGTGGTCACCGCCACCCTGTCTGGTGCCCCAACGGCTAGTTTTTTGGCCATTGGAAAGTGACCGTTGGGAGGGGCACCGCCATGCCCGGTGCCAGGCACCGCTGTGTCCGGTGCCCTCGCAGAAAGCTGCTCTAAAGGGGTAATAGCTCTATTTGCTTGTGGACTTATAAATAGAGCTAGTGGCTGGCCTTGACCACTCTCTTGGCACTTCTAAAAGATACATACACCCTTTGAGAGCTGAGCACACCACTCCACTCACTTGCACACTTGATTTTATCATCTTGAGTGAGATTGGAGAGCCTCTGGTGCATTGCTTAGTGTTCTAGCATCTTGTGGCACTAGTTGGGCGATTTGGGCTGGTGGAGTTCTAGTTACTCTTGGTGTTTGCCGACACCTAGATGGCCCGGTGATTGGTGGATCGTCGAGCGGAAAAAGGTGATTGTCTCCGTCTTCGATCATTGTGATTGTGAGGGGTTCTTGTGCCTTCCCCATGGAAGATCACGAAAGGCAACTCTAGTGAATTGCGCGTGGCTTGTGTGATCCTCATCTTGTGTTGGTTGTGTGGCACCCTACTGAGAGTTTGGCGTATGATGCTAATTAGCGCGTGAACCTCCAAGTGAGTGAATCACCACAACGAGGACTAGCGTGCCGGCAAGCAAGTGAACCTCGGTAAAAAATATCATTATGTCATCATTTGATTCCGAGGTGATTGATCTTCATTGGTATTCATTCTTGTGATTGATTGGCTCCTTTGGTGATTGGCTCATTCTTCTACACGGTGGTATAACACTATCATTCCCGCGTATTTACATTTCTTAGTGTAGCTTGGCGCTTTAGTGTAGCTAGTTTTAAGGGCAAGCAAGAGTCGTGTCTAGTGGTTAGTGAGGCTCTTTAGTTAGTCTTTGAGAGCTCACTAATTTAGTATAGTGACATAGCCTTTGAGTGCTTATAGACAATAGCCACTAGAATTATGATAGGTGGCTTGCATTCTTAGTAGGCTAGAGCAACATTTACTTCGCCTCATATTTGTCTAACCACTTTTGCGTAGTGTTGTTGTAGAAATTTTTATAGGCTATTCACCCCCCTCTAGCCATTAGAACCTTTCAATTATCCAAAACCAAACTAGGGCTTTCAGAATGCAACATACGTTAGAAAGTAGACGAAACATTTAGAACACGCACTTGCAACATGTGTGTGAAACACACAAAACATCTAGATTTCTAATTTACAACATGAAACCACTTGCTACAACGTAAGACTGAAACAGCTGAAACATTTTGGAACATACTGTTGCAACATATGTGTGAAACATATGCAACATGCAGAAAAAAGATTGCAACAGATGTCTAGAAACAGATGAAACATTTAGTACAAACGCTTGCAACATGTCTCTAAAATACTTGCAACATCCCCGATCTACTTGTGCAGCATCAAGATAAAATAATTGCAACATACATCTGAAACGATTGAAACACTTGAAACATACATATACAACATAGGGGAGGGAAGGCCAGGCCAGTCGATTCCGGTCGTTATGGTGGGAGTCGGCGGCGAACCGCGGCGCGCGAGCACCACCAACACCGGCCACGCTCGTGGGTGCCCTTGACTCGACTGGGGAAGACCTGAGGCGCCACGGCACGTGTGCCCCAGTGGCCATGGCAGGGTCAGCGGTGCGCCCAACGGCGATGGGCGATGGATGAACGGCGAGAAAGCAAGTGACGTAGGCAGTTGAGCGGCGCAGGGAGCTAGGGTAATAATAAAAGCTCCTGCTACTCCTCCAGGCAGAGGCAGTGGACTCAGCGATATAGATAGTCGGGCGGGGCCCTAGACATATAGATAGCTGCACTAAGCCACTAACCATGGTCTAGAGAGAGATCTGGCTATAAAGATGGCTTTGAAGCAAAGCAAAAGCAAAGGAAGCCACCACCCAACCAGCCTTCCCTCTCCTATACTGACCGCAAGAGTAGACGAGCTGCAATGATTTCTTCGATTCAGTGCCCCGGCCGGCCCCCCCAAAACATGGCCCGGAATGAAATCCATCGACCCATCGCGTCTCTCTCGGCTGCGTGCCTTGGCTTGTCTCCTTTTGACCTACTATTGTCCTACTCCTCCTAGTATAATATAATACTCTGTATGCTTGGTGCTTGGCTTTCGCGATCCGTGACAAGCCGCCCTTATTTATTATAAAAGCATGCATTCCATTCCAACGGCAGATGAGAATGAAACGAGATGATGAGTCGGCCCACCCCCACTTTGAGATTGTGCGGTACCTTCACCTACGCCTCGTTTAGTTCACCCCAAATTCCAAAAAGTTGGTACAGTACCTGTCACATCGAATGTTTGCGGCCCGTGTATGGAGCATTAAATGTAGACGAAAAGAAAAACTAATTGCACAGTTTGGTGGGAAATTACGAGACGAACGTTTTAAGCCTAATTAGTCAATGTTTGGACACTATTTGCCAAATAAAAACGAAGGTACTACAGTAGTCCCAAATTTCAAATTTCGCGAACTAAACAAGGGCCTAGTAGCTTACTCCGTAGCTTTTTTCGGACAAGCTTCCATCGTCTTTATCACAGCCTCAATCATCGCAACCAACAACAACATAATAAAATAATGCAAAGAGGACAAGCAAAGCTAGCCTCAGAGTATGAATTCTTTTTTTTTCTTTTTAAGAAAACTTACTCGGCTTGCCTGCACATTCCAAGCTCGATCGAGTCAGTCATGATGGCACGCACAAGCAAGCACGAGCTCCGACTCCAATCTCAACGTTGATACGGAACGAACGGGACACCACCCCACCCCGCGCGAAAAACCACAGCAGTCGGCAGAGCGGGACGGAGGGATGGATCCGCAGCTCGCGACAACCAAACACCGAATCCCAACCTCAACAAGCTGTACCAAACAAAGGATGCACGTACGGTGCGGCACCATGCGTGCGACCACCCACCAAGAATCTGTTTGGCATCTGGAAATGGTTGCTCTGGCTCATCTGAAGAAGCAGCTTCTCTGGAGGAGCTGAAGTCGTTCTGAAAAATATTTGGCAAAATGGCTCCTTCACACTAGACAACGTGAACCCACAGCAAGGAGCCGCGCGAAGCTCGTTTTTGAAGCTTCTCCTGCACAAGCAAAAAATAGCTCCGGCTCTTGACCGGCTCTCCATGCGAAGCCCTTTCCAAATCAGGCGTTTGGCACAGCTCTTGCAGGAACCGAAACTGAAGTCCCTGCAGGAGCCCTGCCAAAGAGGCTCTAAACACGTAGTGTTGCAGGCACTACATGAGTACTCTCTGCTCCCAAGATACTCCCTCGGTCCATAAAACGATGCGACCGTGGGATCCGTATCATCAAAGCAGCTCATGTTTGGTCAAGTTTATAGCAAAGAGTAATAATATTTATGTCTCCAAATATATTTATTATGAAAAATATATTATATGACTAATCTAATGATACTAATTTTGTATCAGGAACTGTTGTAACACGGCCTCCGAGAGTGGCGAAGACCTACGCGGCCAGCAGTTCGCAGAGACGTCTCCGACCAACTACCTAAGCAAAGGCCCAGCTACCAAGCCTCCAGACCCAGAAAGATGGTGGTTTCTCAGACAGCTTGCAAGACGCTGCCGGTGACCCTGGCGCAGCCTCCACCCGGTTAGCTCGTAGGCGTCTCCGGGCGGAGGGGGCGGAGGCTGCCCCGCTGCAAGGCTAATCAAATGCCAACGTTACCTACGTGTGTGTGCAGGTAACCAGAGGAAGACGCTCGTGGATGATGCGGGCGCGCCGGACCGGCCTCCGTTCGTAGGGGCGGAGACCCGAGCAGGAGGACAACAATATAGGGCGTCGGGGGTCTGCGACCCCGGCGTCCTAGGGGCGGAGACCGACAGACCAGAGGAAGGCGCTCGTGGACGATGCGGGTGCGCCGGACCGGCCTCCGCTCGTAGGGGCGGAGACCCGACCAGGAGGACGGCAATACAGGGCGTCGGGGTCTGCGGCCCCGACGTCCAAGGGACGAAGACCGACGGCGGAGGCCCAAAGGCCCTTCGTCGAATCCAGAGGCCTGATGGGGCGGAGACCGACGGCGGAGGCCCAGAGGTCCATCTACGAATCCTGAGGCCTGATGGGCCGGCTGATCGCGCAGGCCTAGTACCTGAGGGCGGCATGACAAGATTACCCCCCAAGAGGAGAGGCGAGTAGTGGAATATTCCGAGAATGTACTGTAGCAGTTGGAGGGTACTATTGTAAACTCTGTAAAAGTGGGTAGCTAAGCCCTATAAATAGGGAACACTTGTAACAGTACGAGAGGTGGGAAAATGCATTTAATGAAGCCCTAGTTTTACGTGCCACTTCTCTACACGCCCACTTGTCATGCCTGTTTCCCGAGCCTCCGCCCATGGGCAGTGCTTAGCGGGCGGAGGCCTCTACCTCCTCTACATTGTCTAAGACCGCTAGTCTCAACATTGGCGCCCACCGTGGTTTGGCCAAGGCAAACCAACGATGGCAGGGAAAAGAAAATCCACCACCAAAGCAGCAATGACCACAGGTCAAAGAGGAAGGCCTAGGCGCACCACTCGTAGCACCTACGCAACCCCGCCGGTGGAGGATGACACCAGAGCAGAAGTCCAGGGTCAACCACGGGAACCCCAAGATTCAGAGATTCAAGATCCGGAGGCCCGACCAAATTCAGGCACAACAATCGAGCAAGAACTGCAACAGCTGCAAGCACAGTTGCAAAGAGCGCAACAAGAGAGGGACAGAATGGCAGCAACATTCGCAGCTTATCAGCTAGCTACTCAAGTATTAGCACAAGCAGCAGAAATAAGGCAGCAGTTGGCAGTCCTACAGGCTAAGAAGCTAAGTATGCAGCATGCAGTACCAGCGTCAACCTCTGCAATCCCACCCTCCGCAGCTCCACCTCCGCCAGCGATCAGCCCGACCATGATGCCATCTCAGGTGATGCGGAGGCCTATCGATCCCAAGTCCCCACTCTCTGAAGGCATACAGCAGTCGCCATGGCCAACGGCGTACAAGCCAATCACACTACCAAAATTCAATGGCAAGATAGACCGCCATTAGTTTATTATGAGTTACGAGGCAGCAGTAGCCTCCACCGGCGGAGACGACGCCGTCTTGGCAAAGTCATTTGTCATTGCAGCCGAAGGCGACGCGTTGGCTTGGTATTCTATGCTCAAACCAAGCACAGTCTATTCTTGGGAAAAACCTCTGGGACAAGATATTGGCAAATTTCAAGGGGCTGACAGCACAGTCACTGACTTCCACAGATCTGTTCTAGTGCAAGCAAATGCAGGGAGAGACACTACACGACTTCTTTCGGAAATTCGTGCAACAAAAGGCGAAGGCACCAGACGTCCTAGATGAGATCGCCATCGAAGCAGCGATCAAAGGCCTCCGAGTCGGGCCATTCACAGCACACCTAGCAAGAAAGAAACCAACTTCTATACAGTAGTTGTATGACGAGTTCGAGAAATACTGCAGATCAGATAATGACCTCCGGAAAAGGCTGGAGGAGCAGGGTCAAAACAGACAGCAAAACAGTAGCAAAAACTCCCAGAAAACCTACAATAACCAGAATGCATCAAATCAGAAACCAGGCCAGGGGCAAGTGCTCAGCATCGAGGGTCAACCTCACCCCGAGCAAGGGCAACTAGAAGCGCCAGCACGGCCGGAGACCCAGACCAGGAACCAAGGTTGGCAAGGTTACCAAGGCAAAAACTGGAACAAAAACCACAGCCAGAAACAACGAAGGCCATATTACGTTTTTCACGGCGAAAACGCAGGGCACAGCACCAAAGATTATCCAGAGACAAAAGAGACACAGGAAAGGATGAAGAACAAGCAGACTGCCCAACCTCCGACACAGTAGAGCGCAAGAGAGGTCAACACCACCTACACAATAGGCCACCAGCAGTACTGCCCAATGTACCCAGCGCTAAACGCAACCCAAATACATCCCTCCACACTGGCCTCTGCCTATTACCCAAACTTCGTACCAGCATGGCGGTCAGCGCCTTCGCAGCAGCCTCCGGCGGTTAACTACAGGTCGGAGGCAAGCCTGACCTACATAAACCCAAAACCTCCCCATATAACCTACCTCGAAACAAACCCACCGGCACAAAACCAAATCAGGTTCGAGCCTCCGCCGCAACAGCACCACATGCAGCAACTGCCTCCACCGCCACCTCACAACCAACCACCAGCACCAAAAAATGAGCCAAACCCAGAAAACCAAGTCAGCCCCCATGGACCGCTACCAACAATAGGCATGATACTACCAATCGCCGGAGGATCATCAATGGAGTTTCAAACGAAAAAATAGAAAAAGGATCACCTCCGCCTGGTAAACAACGTAGCAGTCCAAGGCCTAGTGAAATACATAGACTGGTCCAGAGTCCCAATCACCTTCATAGAAGAAGATCTCCAGCTAGAGAGCTATCCTCACACAGACGCAATGGTAATCAAGACCAACATAGCAGCATGGGAGATAAGCAGAGTACTGATTGACACTGGCAGTTCAGCAGATATCATCTTCGTAAATACCTTCGACCAAATGAAGCTCAGTAGAAATCAACTACAGCCCTCCGAATCCCCTTTAATAGGATTCGGAGGCAAGCATATACAAGCATTAGGAAAAATCTCACTCCCAGTGTCGTTTGGAACCCAAGCACATGCTAGAACCGAGTACATAACCTTCGACGTCGTCGATCTATACTACCCATACAATGCCATCTTGGGTAGAGGATTCACAACCAAATTCAACGCAGCCCTGTATATGGCCTACCTGTGCATGAAAATACCAGCACTCCATGGTATTATCACAGTCCGAGGCAGCCAGAAAAAGCAAGAAACATAGAAAAAGCAATCTACAGAGCCCAAAGAAACATCAATGCAGTCGAGTCGGCACACAAAGAACTAGAGCCTCCAGATATGCCCAGAGGAAAAACAGATATGGCAGGTTAAGAAGAGACAAAGGTGACCCCTCTAGAAAAGGAGTTACCAGATAGAAAAGTAACAATTAGCTCAGAGTTGAGCAAGGCAGAGGAGGAAGAGCTCATGGAAACTCTAGTAAAAAATAAAGACATCTTCGCCTGGTCAGCCTCCGACCTACAGGGAGTCAGCAGGGACATCATACAGCACGAACTCGATATCAATGAAAACATGAGGCCAAGAAAGCAGAAATAGAGAAAAATGTCGGAGGACAGAATCCTGGCAGCAAAGGTGGAGGTGCAAAGGTTGCTAGATGCAAAAGTCATCAGAGAAGTCAAGTATTCAGAATGGCTTGCAAACGTGGTACTAGTGCCAAAGAAGAATGACAAAATGAGAATGTGCATAGATTTTACAGATCTGAATAAAGCTTGCAAAAAAGACCCTTTCCCATTGCCAAGAATAGATGCCTTCGTCGACAAGGCAGCCAGATGCCAGAGGTTCTCCCTCCTCGACTGTTTCTCTGGGTATCACCAAATCTGGATGAAAAAAGAAGACGAAGACAAGACAAGTTTCACCACTCCATTTGGGACATATTGCTACACCAGAATGCCGGAAGGCCTCAAAAATGCCGGAGCAACCATTGCCAGAATGACAAAGGAAGTTTTGGGCTCACAACTAGATAGAAACATCATAGCCTACGTCGACGACATAGTGGTCATGAGCAAGAACAAGGATGACCATGTCTCCGACTTACAGGAGACCTTCGCCAACCTCAGGACAGTTGGCCTCCGCCTTAACCCAGAAAAATGTATATTTGGAGTCACAAAAGGAAAGATGCTCGGATACATCATAAGCGACGAAGGCATCAAAGCGAACCCAGACAAAACCAGAGCAATAATGACAATGGCAGAACCCAAAAACAAGAAAGAACTGCAAAAGCTGACGGGAAGAATAGCAGCGCTCAACAGATTCATCTCAAAATCAGCAGAATGCAGCCTCCCCTTCTTCCAAGCACTGAGGGGCGGAGACAACTTTGAGTGGGGGTCCAAGCAGTCGGAGGCATTTCATAAATTGAAAGAGTATCTGGCAAACTCACTGGTGGTCTCCGTCCCAGAATCAGACAACCACCTATTGCTATATGTGGCGGCCTCCGACCATGCAGTTAGCGCAGTCTTAGTCCACGAGCTGGAAAAAGAATCAGGCAAAACTCAAAAGCCAGTTTATTTTATCTCAGAAGCATTGTCCGGAGCCAAGCTAAACTACACTGAGGTAGAAAAAGTTACCTACGCAGTACTGATGGCATCAAGAAAACTAAAGCATTATTTCCAAGCCCACAAAATCTCAGTTCCAACATCGCTGCCATTGTAAGACTTGCTCAGAAACAAAGAAGCCTCCGGCAGAATAGGCAAATGGGCCACAGAGCTATCACAGTTTGGTATCTCGTATGTCCCCAGAACAGCAATCAAATCACAAGCACTAGCCGATTTTATAGCAGATTGGACACCTCCGACAGAGCCCAAGGTACAACCAACCACTCAAGGCTGGATAGCATTCACGGATGGAGCCTGGGGCCAAGCCACAACGGGAGCCTCCGCCGTCCTAATGGCACCCTCCGGCGTCAGACTAAAATACGCAGCAAGGCTAGAGTTCAAATCAACAAACAACATAGCAGAATATGAAGGCCTCATCCTAGCGCTCAGTAAAGCAAAGGCCCTAGGGGCAAAAACATTGACAGTCAAAATAGATTCTCAAGTGGTTACTAGCCAAGTAGAGAAAGAATACACAGCAAGAGAGCCCGAACTCATCAAATACCTATCCGTTGTCAGAAATTTGGAGCGCAGATTCGAGGGCTTCACCCTAAAGCACATCCCAGGATCAGAAAATGCAGAGGCAGATGAACTAGCTAAAGCTGTGACAAACAACCTGCCACTGCCACCAAACACTTTTTACCAGATCTTGAAGTCTCCGGCAACTGCGGAGACATCTAAGACACCTAAGCCCATACTACACCTGCAAAATGAAGATTGGAGAAAGGCGATAACAGAATTCTTAGAAGGCAAAACCACCGAAGAAGATGAAGCAAAAGTAGCAAGAATACAGGCCAGGGCAAGAAATTACACAATCATAGATGGTGTACTGTACAAGAAAGGAGTAGTCCAGCCTCTCCTCAAATGCATATCGTAGAGCGAAGGCATAGAGTTGCTACAAGAAATATACTCAGGAATTTGCGGGTCACACATTGGCTCTAGAACATTATCAGCAAAGGCAATAAGGCAAGGCTTTTATTGGCCAACACACATACAAGACACAGAGCAGACGGTCAAAACATGCAAAGCATGCCAAACATTCTCTCCCGGGGAGTCAAAACCATCATCGAAGACCCAGCTTATACCTCCGACATGGCCGCTACAAAGATGGGGTATGGACCTGGTTGGCCCATTACCACCATCCCAAGGAGGAAATTGATTCATAGTAGTGGCAGTAGAATATTTTACAAGATGGATAGAAGCAAAGCCGCTGGCGAAGATAACCTCAGAAACCGTCAGAAAATTCTTCTGGCAAAACATCATTTGCAGATTCGGTGTGCCGAGGATTCTAACAGTAGACAATGGAAAACAATTCGATTCAGAGAACTTCAAAGATTTCTGCAAAAGCATGGGGACAAAACTAGCCTTCACCTTAGTGTACCACCTAGAGTCCAATGGTGCTGTGGAAAGAGCAAATAGAATAGTGTTTTCAGCAATATCAAAAACATTGCTGGGCCTACGCAAAGGAAAATGGGTAGATGAATTACCCAGAGTGATTTGGTCACATAATACATCTATCTCAAGAACAACAAGATTCACACCATTCAAACTGCTTTATGGAGAAGAGACCATGATGCCAGAAGAAATCAAGCACGAAAGCCTCCGCACGACGAGACAACTAATGTTGCAAGATGAAGAATATGCAAAAGAAACAATAGAAGCCATAAGACTGGAAGCAGTCGAAAACATTGCAAAATATCAGTCCCAAACCAAGAAGTGGAGAGACTCTCTGGTGGTAAGGAAAGACATAAAACACGGAGACCTCGTACTCAGAAGAAAACCCAACGCACAACTTGTTGGCAAACTGCAACCAAAATGGGAAGGCCCATACACAGCAACGGCAGCAGGCCGCCCTGGCTCTTTCCACTTGACCGACAACGAAGGTGTCACGACAACCCACACCTAGAATATTGACAGCCTCCGTAGATACTACATCTAGGCAATGTACCAAAGGGCAACCTCCGCAAATAATAAGCGGAGGCCCCCTACGTTCATTTACCTTTCAGTTTTTTTCTTTCTTCAACCCAAAAAATGAAAAAGAGCCTATACTCTTTTCCTCATAGGGGAACTCCAAGCGGAGGAGAGGTTTTTAACGAGGCAGGCTCAATGTAAAAATCCTCTACAAGTATAAAGAGGTAATTCTCCAAAAGAACGCTTGAAAAAGTCCAAAACTAAAAGCGGCCAGCCCTGGCGCCGCAATATTCGGTGAACAAAAATAAGCACAGGTCCTTTCAAAGCGCCGGCCACAGGCATTGGCAATTTGAAGCGACCTCTATGGCGAAATAGGCCTCTGACCCTTGACGAAGACCTGACCAGATTCAGGCATCAAGGCAAAAACAAACTTGGCCAAATAGGCCTCCGACCCTTGACGAAGACCTGACCAGATTCAGGCATCAAGGCAAAAACAAACTTGGCCAAACTGGCCTCCAACCCTTGACAAAGACCTGACCAGTTTCAGGCATCAAGGCAAAAACAAACTTGGCCAAACTGGCCTCCAACCCTTGACGAAGACCTGACCAGATTCAGGCATCAAGGCAAAAACAAACTTGGCCAAATAGGCCTCCGACCCTTGACGAAGACCTGACCAGATTCAGGCATCAAGGCAAAAACAACCTCGGCCAAAACAGGCCACCGACATTAACAAAAAACCAACCCAAGCATCAGGGGCAACACCATTATGGCGCTAGAACCAGGAAGAAGGTCTCCGTCATCGAAAAAAGCAAAACGAGGAAAAGGTCTAACAAAACCCAGTCACTTAGGCACTACGCCTATTTACTTCAAAAGATCTCAAAAGACACGAATAATTCAAGCAAGATATAGGCCATTAAAGCCAAGATACGTTCCAACAAACAATGTACAAAAAATTTAACAACCAAAAGCCACCAACCCGCTATAAAACGGGTTCCCCCCACGCCCTTAAAACTTCAGTCAGCACAAGGCGCAAGGGGGGAAGAAGGCAGAGCACAAGCACAAGCCACAGCAACGGCCATGGAGGCAGGGGTCTCCTTACATATCTAAGTCGGCCGTAGATATTGTACGAAAACTCATAAAGTCAGTGGCACCGGTAGATGGTCGGACACAGTGGGAAAAGAGACAGGAACTACGGCACGGTGATGAATAGCGCAGGCCTACGGAAGAAGGGGGATATCGCACGAAATCTCGTAACATCCCCCTGACGCCGGAGACCTAACCTGCCATCCCCACAAATCAAACATGTCCCACGAGTGTGCAGCGTCCAAGGAACATACCACCAGACAGCTAAAACACCCAGCTAAAGAAATACCAAAAGTCTCCGTCGTCTGCACAAGCTGCGCCACACCTCCTATCGGATCACACACCGATTCAGCAAGCCTCGCCAGGCGGACTTCAAGTACGCCTCCGCTAGCCAAAAAACTGCCAACACTTCTACCCCGACCATCAAGCAAGCACAGAGAAGGAGAGAACATGGGGCAAAGGTCCTGGCCACCACCTCTGTATCGCGCACGTTCAACCAAGCAAAGGCCCACGGTGTGCAAGCTCGGGACTAGACAAGATATGTAAACTAGCACAACAGACATAAGCCCGGGCACAAACAATCAAGAAAGTGAACCTGTTTTGTATTCAATAAAACATCAACTAGCATTCTTACAGAACACAAACTTACAATAAAGTCCAAACTATTGGGGCGGAGGTCCGCGCCAAGCGAGCCCACGAGTAAACCCAGCGCGCTCGTCGTCTATGTCAAATTTAACTGACTCAAACACGTTGCGCGCAACGCACCGGGGAAACACCGAACGCCAATACTCCCAAAGCTCTCCACTCACATAAATACCGTCGTTGTAGAGAGTCAAAGGCGCAACATCTTGCGCAGGCTCCCGATTCGGAACCTACGCAAGATTAAATTTTCCACAAAATCGTTCAGAACAAAATAAACTTTATTTATAAGAGTCCAACGGGACTACAATATACAAGTCAAAATAGCTAAGTCCTACAAAGAGCCTAGACCTCCAGCGTCCCGGCCGTAGCAGAAGTCCCTGGAATGGAGCCCGCATCAACTGAGGGCGGGGACGGCGCCTGCGGCCTCCGACCATCACCACCACCGATCGTAGCACCCACCGGAGCGCTAGTGGTGGAGGAGGCATCGCCCGTGGTCGACAAGCGCAGAAATGGCAGAGGCCTGCCCGCAAGACTCTTCTACGCATCCTGTAGCATAGGTTAAAATATCAGTGGCATAGGCAATGAAAGCCCTTGCAGCTTCACAAAAATCAAGGAGAGAAAAATAGCGGATACAAAGCCTAGAAATACCTTCGCCCTCTTTTCCTCCGCCAGTTTCCGGGTAGCAGATCTCCCAAATGGAGCCCAAAAGTACCCAATGAAATTTCTCAAGGTTTTTCGCAAACCAAGAGAAGTCTCACCAAGCTCCTCCAGACCTAGCAGCGCTCCCTCCGGAATACTTTCGGTATGCGTGCACCCGCCGCGCACCAAAAGCTTGGTGTAATTCGCTACTCCCGCCAGTGCCCCATAGTCCGTGCAGCCATTGATCAGACCGGGGAGCTTCAAAAGGTGATGTTTTAGCCACGACGCGAGGGCGTAGACGCTGTCTTCTTCCGGAGCAGCGGAGTTTCGCCTTCGAACTCGGTGACGATGGCCCGGTAATGGCCAACGGTTGCAGCAAGAACCCCCTTGACCGAGTCCAAATGCCTCGTCATCAAAGACAGCTGCTCCCCCACCGCAACCGTGGATTCCTTCTCAGAGGCTAGCTCTCACCGGAGACCCTCGTCTAACTCGTTCGCCCGATGGGCCTGCTCGACGGACAAAGCTTCTGCATTCCAGGCCTTGGCGAGATCGGCCCTCAAAGCCTCTTTTTCTTGTTCCTTCTCCGCCAGAGAAAGGTGGAGAGCTGCAAGGGAGTTGGACAAACCCCCTTTTTCACCTTCCAGGCGCTCATTCTCCGCCTTGAGCGCTTCAATCGCAGTATCTTGGTCGAAGACCTCGCGAGTGCAGCGCTCTTCCATAACAACGGCCGTGTGATACCCCTGCGATCATAAAAGAAGAAGACCAAGGCGATCAGTAATACAAACAAAAACAAGTCTAAAGGCGAACATACACCAAAAAAGGCAGACCGCCGAAAACGCACCAAGCTCTGGTGTTCTAGATGAACACGGAGAAGTTGGAAGAAATCCATGTCCCTCAGACGTTGTTTGAAGCAATCTGTTCAAAGAAGAACAAACAAACACAAAACAATAAGGTGAGAAAAGCAAATCTCACAATAAACACACCAATTGCCAGAGACCACCTCCGATGTCTCCAAGAACCCCAAGATAGCACTCTTCCCAACCTGAGATAGAAGTGTCGGAGGAGCCTGCATAAAAAACAACAACAACAACAACCCAGGTCAGAAATAGGCAATAACAACAGCCCAAAAGACGAGTAAGATAAAAACACTCTATACTCACTCGGACCCGGCACCATCAGCCCCGGCTGCCCTGGACCAAACCTAACGCTGGCAGCGGCCACTTGCTCCTCTGGGGTGAGGAGTCCAGCCATGACACCACCTACAAAGCAACAAGCACACGATATTAGCACTTGGTACAATACATAAACAAATAAACCGGGCGAAGACAGTAAACACAAAAATGTGCACCAAAAAAACTTACTCATAAAAAGCCCAGGCTGGGCCGCCTGCCGAGCCCCCTGGGCAGAAGTCTCCGCCATATCATGCGGCAAAGGCCCAAAGGGCCGGCTCTCCTCAGCCAGCGGCCTAACGAGCGGAGGGCTCGAAGAAGACTGAGCCGCCAGGGCCTGCTCAGCAAGCACGGCCTCCGGCTGCCCAATGTCGGCCGCTGGCACGGACGAAGGTGCAACAACGGCGGGAGACGAAGGAGCATGCCGCAAGACGGCCTCCGCGCCCTCTTCAGAACTTGAATACAGCCCGCCAAAAATGTCGGGCATAGGATCAGCGGCGCTAGCCTCCGGCTATTCGCCGACACTCACCGCACCATGCAAGGTGCGCGCTGGAGCAGCGCTGGCCTCCGGACACCCAGCACCGCTCATAGTGCCGCTCATAGGGCACACCGGAGCTCCAGGAGAGCCGCGATCCTCTCCGCTCGCGACCTGCACGTCCACCGACGAGACAGAGGAGCTCTGAACATCTTCACTACCGGTGGAGGCAACGCCCACACTACCGGCCGAAGACGCAGCCGGCGCAATCACCAGAGCACCGCTCTTCTTCTTCTTTCTTGCAGGCGCCCGAGCAACAGAGGTGCCCTTCCTCTTCTTGGACTCGGCCTCCGCCGTAACATTCTTCGTGAAGGCCTTCTTCTTCTTCTTGTCAATCGAAGCCAGGACCTCGGCGGGAACCTCGTGCTCCCGGTAGATGATCCCGAGCTCCTCAAAAACTCGATTGAGCCATGGCATGGTGCCTGCCACGGCTCTCCAAGACGTGTACTCATGCTCAGAAATTTTGCCAACCAACCCGACGGTGGCCTCCTCAACGTCGGCAACAAAGCTATCCTCCATCACCCCCTCCCCTAAAGACTGGCCAAAGCAGGGGAAAGGAATCCCGGCCTCCGACCCAAAAACGGGAACCTTCATCTTTTCTAGCCGAAAGGCTGGGTTGTCTCTGCCCAGGGGCCACTAGTTGGAGGCCATAATCTCCTCCACAAGGTCACGGCCCCCGGAGTAGCGACACGCCACCGCAAAAGCCCGGTCGCAAGCCTTCCTCGCCGGAGACATCTCCTCCAGCAGATCCACGCGCGTATGCGGCGCCATCTCCTCCATTCTCGAAGTCAATGGATACTCCGAGACCTCCGCACCATCCTCGGTAGTGCCACGGACCCCGTAGGTCTTCACATAGAACCACTGCTCAAGCCAGCCGTGGTCCCACTTGCCCTTCTGGCAAAAAGAAATCTCCAGGCGGTCTACGCCTTAGTTCCTCTTAGACATAAAGGTGCAACTACCATACTAGTAGGTCACCTCCACCTCCTTGCCCTCCCGCATCTCCTTCTTCTTCTTTGGCTACTTCTGTAGCTCGTAGTAAGCGCAGAAGGTGTCCACATCTGGCTCGGTGCCATAAGAAACACACGCCCAGTAGAACTTGCTGAGCGTGAGGAAGGCAGTAGGAGTCAGATGATGGAGCTAGACATTGAAGGTCTCCAACAACCGGCGGAGGAAGGGGATGTAAGGAAGACGGAGGCCGCAGGTGAAGAAGTCCTGAAACACCACCGCATACCCCTCCTCCGGCTCTAGAACAGTCTGGCCAGGCGGAGGGATTTTTACCCTCGAAGAAGGAAAATATGATTGCTTCAACATCTCCGCGACCGCCTCTTCAGTAATGGAGGAGGGGCCGAAATCCCATGACTTGATCGCCATGTCGCTGGAATCCGCAGCGATCAGGTCTCCGACGGACGCGGAGACACTCCCCAAATCCTCCTCCACTAGCTTTTCAAATTCCAACGCAGAGGCGAAGGCAAGCATGCACTTGCCTCAAAGCGCGCACTCTAGCCGGTGGCCCTAATGCCGAGAAGGTGGCGATAGGGTGCGAAGAAGGCGGGCCAACGAGTATGGAAGGAGGCGGAAAAGAAAGCCACTGCGGCGGCAGACTAGGCGGAACACGCAAGCAGAAAGACGGAACGCGCGAAGGCAGCTCACGCGAAAGCGAAGAGAGCAGAGAGCGACTTCTCCGAGGCAAGGAATGCGAGTGAGCTGTGCGGGGGGGGCGCCACCAACCCCGCCCTTATATGGGCCGCAGGCGGGCGGTTCGGCTACCGCCGTTCAACAGTCATCTCCGGAGAATTCGCCTGCCGCCCAATGGTCAATACGGCGTAAACGGCCATAGCGTAAGACAACGGCTAGTTTTGCAGCCTAATGGTTACTATGACAAGACCAGTGGCCGCGCCAGAGCGGGCCAGGGGGGAACCTGCGGGGATCGGTCGGAGATGTGACTATGCGCAGTCTCCGCCCCCACAGACGTCCTTGCTTAGGGCATTTTGAGCTCACGACACGCTCGGGTGGACCGTGGTCTCAAAAGGGGGGAACTGTTGTAACATGGCCTCCGAGAGTGGCGGAGACCTACGCGGCCAGCAATTCGTAGAGACGTCTCTAACCAACTACCTAAGCAAAGGCCCAGCTACCAAGCCTCTAGACCTAGAAAGATGGCGGTTTCTCAGACAGCTTGCAGGATGCTGCCGGTGACCCTGGCGCAGCCTCCGCCCGGTTAGCTCGTAGGCGTCTCCGGGCAGAGGGGGCGGAGGCCGCCCCGCTGCAAGGCTAATCAAGTGCCAACATTACCTACGTGTGTGTGCAGGTAACCAGAGGAAGGCGCTCGTGGATGATGCGGGCGTGCCGGACCGGCCTCCGCTCATAGGGGTGGAGACTCGAGCAGGAGGACGGCAATACAGGGCGTCGGGGGTCTGCGACCCTGGCGTCCCAGGGGTGGAGACCGACAGACCAGAGGAAGGCGCTCGTGGACGATGCAGGCACGCCGGACCGGCCTCCGCTCGTAGGGGCGGAGACCCGACCAGGAGGACGGTAATACAGGGCGTCGGGGGTCTGCGGCCCCGGCGTCCAAGGGGCGGAGACCGACGGCGGAGGCCCAAAGGCCCTTCACCGAATCTAGAGGCCTGATGGGGCGGAGACCGACGGCGGAGGCCCAGAGGCCCATCTACGAATCCTGAGGCCTGATGGGCCGGCTGATCGCGCAGTCCCAGTACCTGAGAGCGGCATGACAAGATTACCCCCGAGAGGAGAGGCGAGTAGTGGAATATTCCGAGAATGTACTGTAGCAGTTGGAGGGTACTATTGTAAACTCTGTAAAAGTGGTAGCTGAGCCCTATAAATAGAGAACACTTGTAACAGTACGAGAGGTCGGAAAATGCATTTAATGAAGCCCTAGTTTTACGTGCCACTTCTCTACACGCCCACTTGTCGTGCCTGTTTCCCGAGCCTCCGCCCGTGGGCAGCGCTTAGCGGGCGGAGGCCTCTACCTCCTCTACATTGTCTGAGACCGCTAGTCTCAACAGGAACGTTAGTATTTTTTTATATAAATTTGATCAAAGATCAAAGTTCAAATCGATCAAAGCAGCTCATGTTTGCACGTGTTTTCTACAAAGCGAGTTAAACTTGTGGCACGTACGTCAACGGCGACAGTTATTTAGGGACGGAGACGCTAATGTTTAGTCCGATGTGGGATCTAGATGAACCGATTAAAAGGTAGCGCTAACATTCACTAGCAGTCGATAGAAACGTGCTAAGACAGTCTCCAACAAGGAACTCATATGGACACCCAAACCGAAAATGGCTAGCAAGAGACCCAAAATCAGTCTTCAATAGAGTAGCTATACAGGTGACCTATTTTGGGTTGCCTGAGAGGCACAACCCAAATATGGGCATCCTCTTTTCTGGAAACCCATTTACAGAAAGGATTCTCTTTTGGGTCTTGTTGTTGGAGAAGATGTCGAATATGTATTAAACCTTTTGTCGGTAGCGCTACCTAAAGGACAAATAAATCTTGTATTTTAGATGTCGTTGTTGGAGTTGAAGATAGCCTAACCAGAGCTAAAAGTGATCATAACAGGCAAAAGGCTCTTTTTGTCCTCCACCTCTCCCCTCTCCCCTCTCCCCTCTCCCTCGCAGTGGAGGATGAGGCTTCTTGTCGATCCGCGCCAGCCGAAGTCGTTCCACCAGGCCTGGCGTCGATGCGCCGCCGTGCCCGGGGCTCCAAGTAGTAATTCGGGACCAAATAAAGTGGGGGAGTAGACGCTTCCGTTGCAGCCTCGTCCTACGCTCCGCGACAGCCACGTCACCGAGGAGAGCATCCTCCTTTGATCCAGCCACCTGGCCTTATGGTTGTCGCCACCTGGCCTTATGGTCGCTGAGTGCCTCACCTCGACGCCGATTGCCTTCGCCCCTGCTCTCTGTCATGACCGTGGCATTGCCTCCAACGCCGGCAGCGACGAAGTGGAGGCGCCAGTGGCCGACGAACCTGTCATTTCTGCCATGGACTCGCCTTGGAGGCTCTGGTTACCTCTGTGGAGAGGGAGAAAGGGAGATGTTGTGGGAGAGAGTGAAGGGAAATAAAAAATTAAGGCGTATTCTAATACATCTGTAGATAGATACGGAGTTTATTAGCTATATGGATCAAAACAGACATGAACTAGGTAACTAGTTTAAATCGAAGGCAGTCATAACCCTGTCCCTCTATCATTAGCCCACTAAATCTTGCTAAAAGTAATGTTTAACTTCTCGGTAGTTAGTAGTAAGATACTGCTACTACTGTGTTCCACAAGTCAAGACTGGTCTTGCACTCTGCAAGGGGTGTGCGTGTGACTGACGAGGGCTTGTTTGTGCTGTTTAGAGCAAGTATAATAGCAGCGTGTAAAGCAGGCTGAATGATGAGGTGGAAGAGAGGAGAAAAGAGAAGAGAAGAGAAGCGGCTTATATAGTCGGCTTAGACACTAGAATTGAGTAACTTTATAAGAGAGATAAGTGGATCATGTATTAATGGTGAAGAGCTAACTACCATATATGTGGGTGGAGAGGTAGGCTGAAAAGATCCTTACAGCCTCCTTTCTCTTAAAAAAAATGTTTGTTACTGCAGGTGGTTGGACTGGGATTGACCAATTATCAGTATCTACAGTACATTTTATGAAATTCATTCTAGGACTGAGGTGGCGCAGCTACGGCTGGAGCTACCGTAGACACTACTCCCTCTGTTGAGGGGTGAAAACAGTACAAATATTTTCTTACCAGACCGAATTCGTTTAGAGGAGTTTAGATCTGTCTGTATCCAAGTTCGGATATTCAACATTCGATACCATACCCGTATCCGAATACTCAAATCACATATTTATGATGTCGATATCTAATTGTATCCTATCTGACATTGTTCACACTATCCGTATTCGAATCCGAATCCGGACATAAATATGAAAACAAAGGTAATATATGTTATATCTGTCCATATCCAATCCATTTTCATCCATACCTCTGTCCTAAAATAAGTGCACTTTTAGAATTATGGTAAAGATATCAATGCTAGTGAGAAATTGCATATATATTCCTATAAAAATGTAATTATTGTGACTTAGAAAAAGAGAAAATAGAAAAGATAAATAGAGTTGGTTTGTGTCATACGTAGATGTGCTCTTATTTGGAGAAAAAAAATTAAAGTCGGTTATTACGGGACGAAGGGAGGACTAGAGAGGGGCAGCCCTATCCCTCCACCCTATCTGGGAGTAGGTACCAGTTTACCCCGTCAAATCAATAATGTTAAGTGCAGGGCGCAGGAAAAAGGCAGCCAGCCACCATAGTACAGTACACGGCCAAATCAAACTGCGGCAGCCGGTCTGTGTTCCCTAATTTATATGGGCCTTGTTTAGATGCCATCCAAATTCCAAATTTTTTCACTCTCTCTCCATCACATCAATTTTTAGCCGCTTGCATGTAGTATTAAATGTAGGTAAAAAAAATAACTAATTGCACAGTTTAGTTCGAAATCACGAGATGAATCTTTTGAGCCTAGTTGGTCCACGATTGGACAATATTTGTCAAATAAGACGAAAGTGCTACTATTCATCGAGTTGAAATTTTTTCACAATCTAAACGAGGCCATGGTCTCGTTGCTAAGCTCATGTACACAAATTCTAATAAATTTCATAAGACCAATACATATTTTTCTTAACGCACTTTAATATTTATATAGGCCCATGAGTGAAGCCGTAAAGGCGAAATATGTAACATCAATTAATACTGTTGTTGGCTTCATAAACCTGGGGTCTCTCATGGACTGGCTTCCCAACAAAGGCTCGGCCCAACAAACAAACGTTGCGAACGACGCGCATCTCCCGAACCGACCCAAATGCCTCAACGACAGGCCAGAAAGGCGATCCAATCTCCGACCGGAAGGCCTAGCCAAAAAGGAACGGCGTCCATTTCCAACTCCGGCCCACCTCTCCGGCCGGAAGGCCTCACTAAGGAGGAACAATGCTCGCTTCCGACTCCGTCCCACCACCGGACAACCTCTCCAACCGGAAGGCTTGGCCGAACACCACTTTCGACTCTGACCCTATCTCCGACCGGGGACGCACCGAACCTCTGCTTACAACTCTTCTCCGACTGGCGCAGTCGGAGCCAACTGTGACCAACCAACCGGGGATGCCCACTCGGTGAGGACCAGGAAACAAACGGAGCAAGTAAGACAGGGCACTCAAGTCAACCGCAATACCGAGGACCGTACCCTGTACACCTGCAGGACAGTACCGACAGGACATGTCAGAAGAGTGCCCTACAACCTTCCAGGCATGTTAGAATCCAAACAGTGTTGTGGGCACCGACATTTGCCCTATAGTATTATGGGCGCCCGCAACTCCCATACTAGACGAGCACGGTAAAACCCCTTGCATACCTCTAGGCATCAACAGTATGGCAGGCACCGACGTCTGTCATACCAGAAGAAGACAACGCAACGTTCCACATGCATCTGATATTAACAGTGTTATGGGCGCCTACAATCATCTTGTACCCAACGGCATAGGCAACAAGACTTAGCATACATACTCTCTCTCTCTCTCTCACTTGTAAGGCCACGCCCTTCATCTATAAAAGGGGATGCACTCTCTCCCAAAGAGGGAGAATCGGTCCACAACATCCCAAGTTCACTCACACACCACAACAAGAACCACTAGGTTAAAACCTCGAGCGCACGCTCGAACACTTAGCTCATAGCAGAGCTCCCGTCACTCTTGGCCCTTCAGACCAGAGTCCGACCGAACCTCTTGTACCCCCATCTTTCTCCCTTCCGTTTATAACCCCACAACAAACTTTGAGCACCTAGGCTTAGGAATAAATTTACCAATCAACTCAAACTGGACGTAGGACACGTTGTCTGAACCAGTATAAACCCTGTGTCATTGAGTGCTAGGCCACATCCGATCACAACATACGGTAAAACTACAAATATTTACGTGTTGGTCACTTTCTACACTGACAGTTGACGCTGTTCGTGGTGAAGACACTGTGCGTTCACACTTTTGGTCATCGGATGGCCCACTTTTTCGCACATTCGCCGTGGCGGGCTCAAGCGATATGACTCGCTTCGGCTCACTGGAGTTTCTCGCACTCCCGCCTGTTGGGATGTGGGTTCCACCTATCTTCGAGCCGTCTTAGGCCTTCCTTTTCGGAAGCCTGGACTTCGTCGCTAACTAGCTCGGTGTGCTGCACCTCCGCGAGGAGGCACCCATTCCGGCGCCCTCCATCGGCTCCAGGATACATGACGACTTCAACGACGAGGTGCCTGCGCTTCATTCTGAGCAAATGCTCTACTCAAACCCCGCTGTAAGTAATGTACATACTGTTATTTACTCGCTATTTACTATCTTCCGCTGATTATCCAGAGGGGCCGCGTTGTCCGCACCGTAGCCACCGTACGACCGGTTCCCCTATGGCCTCGCGTCCCCCACGGACGCGTATGCCCGGGGGCTCCAAAAAATGATAACGCCGCCTCCTCTCACATTCGAATTCATGGGGATAGCGAGCTATGCTCCCACCTGTTTCTATGAACTCGTAGATGATGAGGTTGAGAGTGACGGCTCTAGCATCGGCGACGTGGCACCTAGCCATCGTCTGTTCCAGGAGTGCGCTATGGCGGACGCTCTAGGACAGCCGCCGGTGATAGCGGAGTCCTTGCAGACTCACACCCCTCTGGACCCTCGTGCGGGGGCCCTCGCGCTCGTGCAAAAGCACAGCGAGAAGCTATGACAACGGTGGCAGAACCAGCCACCACCTGTGTCGACGCGCTCGGCGCACCACGCTGCGCCCCGTGCGCATAACCCAGTGAACGGCGCTCGGGGTCTCACCCGCCAGGTCCAGCACAACATCATGGACGGGGGGAACGATCCCCCATAGTTTGCCCGGGCTGGCCATAACATTATCGCCGTGGTAATGCTTCTATGCGGCCTTCCCGAGCCAAACGTCCCCCAGGAATAGGTGATCCACCAGAATCTCCGGGCATTGATGGAAACCGCTGCCGTTCGACAGGCGGAGAGCTCCGCATCGCGACATCGACTCATGGCCTCTCTCCCCACCAGGGGAGTGGGGACGCACCGGATGAATCACTCCATCTGCTCACTGCTACAGCCGCTGAGCACGGCACAGGAGGCCACAGCTGTGCCTTGACCTGACCTAGCGCCCGCTCCGCATCGGCCGCCCGTGCGCGAGCAGCTTAGGCCAAACCAAGATGCTCGTAGCGTCATCAGCAACTGGCGTTGGGCCTGGCATGATGATGACATCCATTGGGCGACTGTGAGGGCAAGCGACATAGACCCCGGTCGAACCATCATGTGGAGTGGTGAAACGCACCCCAGGCGTGGTCGCCGGTCGGACGACCAGAGTCCTAGCCCGGATGGCCCAGGACCATGGGACTTTGGCCGACACATCTAGAGAGCGCCATTCCCATAGCGCTTCCGACCCCCTACCAATATCACCAAGTATACCAAGGAGACGAACCCCAGTATATGGCTTGAAGATTTCTTGCTCGCCTGCCGAGCCGGTGGAGTGGATAATGACCACTTCATCATTCAGTACCTCCCTATCTGCGTGGGGAACATGTTTGAGCATGGCTTGAATTCCTCCCACATGACAGCATCCACGACTGGACGAACATCAAGAGGGTCTTCATTGGGATCTTCCAGGGGACGTATGTCCGCTCTAAGAACTCTTGGGACCTCAAGAGCTGCCAGTAGGAGCCCAGCGAGCCCCTGCGGGATTACATCCACAGGTTCTCCAAAAGATGCAACTCCATCCCTGATGTCAGACACAGACGTCATCAGCACATTCCTCTCTGGGACAACCTGTGAGTCCCTGATCCACAAGCTTGGCTGCCTGAAGCCCCGTACCACCCGTGACCTACTCGACATCGCCACGAACCATGCCTCTAGCGAGGAGGCGGTCGGAGCGGTCTTCTACGGAGGTCGGGACAAAGGCAAGGCCAAGCGCGAGGATCCGAACGAGGGCCCCTCTACGTAGAGGGGCAAAAAGAATAAGAAAGATCGTTGTCGATCGGCCAACTCCACATTGGTCGCCGTGGCCGATCACACGGGCAAGCAGCCCCAGCAGGGCCTCCTGGACCACTTCAATGAGCTCATGGAGAGCCCATGCACCAACCACGCCTACCCCATCAAGCACCTCTACAAGGACTGTGAGCTCCTCAAGCGCTTTCTACGATGGGCCGGCGGGCCAAAGGAAGGAAAAGGCAAGGAGGTAGCAGCCAAGAAAGGGGGCATGGCGGGCAAGGATCCGGATGACTGAAGGTCCCTATATGGCGCCCGAGGTGATCCAACCGGGCGCCTACCGACTGAAGGACAACAACGGCAATGTTCTCACCAACACTTGGAACAGCGAACAACTACGTCATTTCTTCCCCTAAAATTCAGTCTTACCATTTTTTACTTAACGTTTGCTCCTATAAAGCGCCCCGACCCAAACACTTTTGGCCCAGGTCGCTTAGGGGCTCCATGGGGGTGAGATGCCACCTCTCTTTTTGCTATCATATGATAAATACATTTTTCCCGAACAAAAGGGTAGTCTGTTCCTTTAATTACCTTAAGTAACTTTGCTTTAAATATTTCGACTGACCGCACCCTGCCTCTACCTATGGTTACGAGCAGCTGAGCCTCGTGGGCCACACCCGGGCTCTTAAGGTTGCAGCCTACGATACAAACGGGCAGGTGCAAAAAACAAAATAATAAAAAACAAAGTTATGCTAAGATAAAAAATAAGGAACGGATGAGACAAGCTTCCCCGAACAAAGTAGTTCCACCATAAAGTTACTGTATTCATGAATACACAAAAACACTTTACACATGGGGCTCTCCCACGACATTATCTTTTACATCTGCTAAAGTATTTCTACTCTAAAAACTTCTACTATGGCTTCCCGGTGGCATCGACTACCGGCTCGACCGACGAGGGTAGGGGCTGCTCGTCCTTCGACTGGGCAACGTTTGGCTCGATCAGAGGCAGGGCAACATCCGCTTCTAACCCAAGCTCCATGCCATCCATAGGCTGGGCGACGTCCTCCTGACGCGCGCCTTTGGCCATGTCTGCACGACAAGCATCCATCACCCACTGCGCAGAGACCTGCTCCGCCACCAGCTTTGCGTGTGGCAGCAGGCTCTCCCTGAGTGAGTGGATGTCCTCCGCGCTCTAGCCATCGACATACCTACTGCAGATGGTGGCAAAGTCTAGGGTCGGGTGGTACGTCGCCACCAAAGTCAACACCCTCGACGTCCCATAGAACAACCCATCGGTGATGAGGGCCCGAACCTCATCTGAAACCTCCGCCAGCCAGATGGCGGGCGCGCTGGTACTTGGTGCTGACCCGAAGACCTCCAAGACGATGAGCAGGGCAAAATTGCATATTTGGTCAAGTTCCCCCTGGAGAGCACGTCGCTCTTCAAGGGACTTGGCCGGTGCCTCCGCATTTCGGCCAATCATTGCCTTGGCCTTCTCCAGGTCCTGCTCCAATGACTCCACCTTTTGACCCAGCTCTGGAAGAAGGACGACAAGCTCAGAAGCAAGCTAAAGGAAGAAACCAACATGTCAAAAAGCAGAAAAGGCATGTATCGAGCTAGGTGTTCCCGAGGATGGAGAGTCCCTCCTCCTCTCGAGTCACCTACTCGCACAGCCAGGCGTTCACCTCCTCCGTCCCCATCACCTGGCCCCAAAGTGCGAGCACTTCCTGGTCGGCCTTTGACCGGGCCTTTCGCTCTGACTCCAAGGCCTTCCACCGTCTCTAGGGTCTCTAGGGAACTTTGGAGCGCCGCTAGGGACTTCTGCAGCACTGCCTTGGTCTCCACCTGGCGGACCTTTGCCACCTCAAGCCCCTGCTCGGCGGTGGTCGCCCACTCCACCGCGAGCTGCTCCACCACCCATGCATCAGTCACCTCTGCTGTCCGGTCTTGGGACTCAGGGCAGGCTTGCCAACAAAGGCTCGACCATGCAGACAAATGTTGTGAACGACGCACAACTCCTAGGCCGGCCCAAATGCCTAAACACAGGCCAGAATGATGATCCAATCTCCGACCAGAAGGCCTAGCTGAGGAGGAACGGTGCATACTTCCGACTCCGGCCAACCTCTCCGACCGGAAGGCCTCACTAAGAAGGAACAATGCTCGCTTTCGACTCCGGCCCACCACCAGATGGCCTCTCTGATCAAAAGGCCTAGCCAAACACCACTTCTGACTCCGACCCCCGTCTTCGACCGGGGACACACCGAACCCCTGCTTATAGCTCTTCTCCAACTAGGACCAACCGACCGAGGACACCCGCTCCTTGAGCCTTTTGTTTTTCTCTTTCTTCTTTTCAAGTCCAAGCGCTTGATCATCATCATGGCATCACCATCATCATGACCTTCACAATTTCTTCATCACCTGGAGTAGTGCCACCTATTTCATAATCACTTTGATAAACTAGGTTAGCACTTAGGGTTTCATCAATTTACCAAAACCAAACTAGGGCTTTCAATCTCCCCCTTTTTGGTAATTGATAACAACCCTTTCACAAAGATATGAATAGAAATTCAATTGAATCCATGTTGCTTGTCCAAGCATATTTACTATGTGTAAAAGGATATGGACAAGTTTCAAGAACTTCATATGGTAGCAATTGCTCCCCCTACATATGTACTAAGAGTTTGGATTGAAGCTTGCACATATGCTTAGATAGGAAATATAGGAGACAATGTCTACCAAATGATGCTAAGGTATAAAAGATGGACCTTTGAAGTGTGATACCAATTGGAGTGCACCATTATACCATCCTTAGCACCATGGTTAGCTCGATACCACTTGAAAACACTTGGAAATGAAATCACTAGATAACCTATGCATGCTAGATTTTCATTTCATCATTCACACCTACAACTAGCATACACCACACAAGTATGGATATTGAAATTTAAAACTTGTGCCATGCAAGCAAACATATGAAATGCACATTCAAATGCACCATACAAGTTCATGAGCTTGCTCCCCCCTACTTATGTGCTCAAAATTTTAATTGATCCCTTTCCTTTGTCATATCACTCCCCCTATGTCACACTCCCCCTATGTCAAATTCTCCCCTTTGTTGTCTTTTCACTATCTTAGTACACTAATATCTTTGTTTTTCTACCCATATACTAATATCTTTGTTTTTCTCCCCCTTTGTCATCAATGACCATAGAGGTTTAAAATGTAGATAGGTTGAGATTATCAATGTCAATCAATGGGGTGAGGATCATTTTCCCAAAATTTAGTCTAATCTAGATCATTTGCCAAAGATATTTAACTTGGTTTGATCCAAGGACAAGCTTCTTCACACCTCCAAATAAGGGTTATCTTGTACCATGTTGAGTTAAACACTTAGAGCTCATTTTCTAGATCAAACACTAGGTTTACAAGCCCACAAACATGTCATATCCTACCACTAGATCAAAATAAGCATAGAAGCAATAGTGGTACCATATAATTAGCAAATTCATTTGATTTTCATGAATGAGCCTATTTAATGTGAGAGATGACTAGATGCACTAAACATGTCCTTAGCAAGGATGTATGCCATGCCAATCAACTTTTACCTTGGATTGCTCGAAGGAGAGGCATGTCATATAAATGGGGGGTGCATCAACACATATTTGAGAAATCCAATATATTCAACTCATTCCTTAGCTTGCAAAACCTTTTCTCATCCAATGACTTTGTGAATATATTGGCAAGTTGATCTTCGGTGCCTACACTCTCAATGCAAATGTCCCCTTTTTGTTGGTGATATCTTATGAAATGGTGGCAGACATCAATATGCTTTGTTCTTGCATATTGAACCGGATTGTTGGTCAACTTGATTGCACTCTCATTGTCACATAGCAATGGCGCTTTCTTGAACTTGATTCCAAAGTCACTCAAAGTGGCCTTCATCCAAAGTACTTGTGCACAACAACTACCGGTGGATATATATTCGGCTTCGGCGGTTGATAATGCAACACTATTTTGCTTCTTTGATGACCATGAAACAAGTGATCTTCCCAACAATTGACATGTGCTCGAGGTGCTTTTCCTTTCAACCTTGCATCACATAATCCGAGTTGGAGTAACCAACTAGCTCAAACTTTGCTCCTTTGGGGTACCACAAACCAACATTTTGTGTATGCTTCAAGTACCTCAATATTCTCTTTGTAGCCTTCAAATGACTTTCTCTTGGTGAGGCTTGAAATCTTGCACACATGCATACACTAAATATGACATCCGGTCTTGATGCGGTCACATAGAGTAGGCTTTCAATCATAGACCGATACAATTTTTGATCCACCATATTTCCACTTGCATCACTATCCAAGTTGCTATTTGTTCCCATTGGTGTACTAATGACTTTGCTATCACTCATGCCAAACTTCTTGATCATGTCCTTGATATACTTGCCTTGACTTACAAATGTACCATTCTTCAATTGCTTAATTTGAAGACCAAGGAAGTAACTTAACTCTCCAATCATGGACATCTCAAACTTATTTGCCATCATCTTTCCAAACTCATCACAAAAGTCTTGATTGGTTGATCCAAATATGATGTCATCAACATCGATTTGCAATATAAATAAATCTTTTCCAATCTTCTTGATGAAAAGAGTGGTGTCAACCTTGTCCATCATGAACTTTTTAGAGAGTAGAAATCCCTCAATCTCTCATACCATGCTCTAGGTGCTTGCTTCAAGCCATACAATGCCTTCTTCAACTTGTACACATGGTTGGGCTTCTTGTCATCTTCAAAACCGGGAGGTTGCTCAACATATACTTCTTCATTAATGTAACCATTGAGAAATGCACTCTTTACATCCATTTGATAGAGCTTGATATTGTGGGCATAAGCATAGGCTAGCAAGATTCTAATAGCTTCCAATCTAGCAACTGGGGCATATGTTTCTCCAAAGTCAAGACCTTCAATTTGTGTATAGCCTTGTGCTACCAATCTTGCTTTGTTCCTTACCACTATCCCATCTTGATCTTGCTTGTTTCTAAAGACCCATTTGGTTCCAATCACATTGTGTCCCTTTGGTCTCTCTACTAATTCTCATACTTGATTTCTTGTGAAGTTATTTAATTCTTCATGCATAGCATTCACCCAATCAACATCCTTCAATGCTTCATCTATCTTCTTTGGTTCAATGGATGACACAAATGAGAAATGCTCACAAAATGAAGCCAATCTTGATCTAGTTTGCACACCTCTTGAAATATCACCAATGATAGTGTCCAATGTATGATCCCTTGCAATATTGGTTGGTTGGAAGATTGGAACTTGATTGCTTGCACTTGCTTGATCAAAAGGTTGAGATGATGTACTAGCCACTTGATCTTGTTCATTGTCATGAGAGCCATTTGTACTAGCTTGATTTGTATCATCTTGCACATTTGAGTTAGAGAGCACTTCCACTTGTTCATCTTCATCATCATTCTCTTGCCTAGGCCTCAATTTACCAATATCCATGTTCTTCATGGCATTTGAAAGTTGAATGCCTCTAACATCTTTCAAGTTCTCATTCTCTACTTGTGAACCCTTGGTTTCATCAAATTCAACATCATGAACTTCCTCAAGAGTACCACTATCCAAATTCCAAACTCTATATCCTTTGTTTGTAGTGGAATAACCAAGTAGGAATCCTTCATCACATTTTTTGTCAAACTTGCCCAATCTAGTGCCTTTCTTCAAGATATAGCATTTGCAACCAAAGATCCAAAAATATGCAATATTGGGCTTTCCACCATTCAAGAGTTCATATGGTGTCTTCTCTTTCAATGGGTGACAATAGAGGTGGTTGCTACAATAGCAAGCCATGTTGATAGCTTCAGCCAAAAAAGATTGACTCACATTGTACTCACTAAGCATAGACCTTGCCATATCAATGAGTGTTCTATTCTTCCTCTCAAAAAAGCCATTTGATTGTGGAGTGTACTTGGTCGAGAATTGATGTCTAATTCCAAATTCATCACACAACTCATCAATTCTAGTGTTCTTGAACTCACTACCATTGTCACTTCTAACTCTCTTGATGGTTGTTTCAAACTCATTGTGAATGCCCTTGACAAATAATTTGAAAGTTGCAAACATATCACTTTTGTCCACTAGAAAGAATACCCAAGTGTATCTAGTATAATTATCCACTATCACAAAGCCATATGTGTTACCACCAATGCTAGTGTATTGAGTTGGCCCAAATAAATCCATGTGCAATAACTCAAAAGCTTTACTAGTGCTCATCATGCTTTTCTTAGGATGGGTGTTTTCAACTTGTTTGCTGGCTTGACAAGAGCTACAAAGCTTATCCTTTTCAAACACAACATCTTTCAAGCCTCTAACCAAGTCATGCTTAACCAATCTATTCAATTGTTTCATTCCAACATGACCAAGCCTTCTATGCTATAACCAACCCATGCTAGACTTAGTGAACAAGCATGTAGACAATTTAGCTTCACTAGCATTGAAATCAACCAAGTATAGATTCTCATATCTAAAGCCTTTGAAGATCAAATTAGAGCCATCTACACTTATGATCTCTACATCATCTACCCCAAATATGCATTTGAATCCAAGATCACACAATTGAGCCACGGATAGCAAGTTGAAGTTCAAGCTCTCTACTAGCAACACATTGGATATGCTCATGTCATTGGATATTGCAATCTTACCAAGCCCTTTGACCTTGCCTTTGCCATTATCACCAAATGTAATACTATCATAACCATCATTGTCATTGGTATTGATTGAGTTGAACATTCTTGCATCATCGGTCATGTGTTGAGTGCACCCACTATCAAGAACCCAATGCCTTCCTTCAGCTTTGTAATTGACCTACAAAAGAAGATTAATTCTTTTTAGGTACCCAAACTTGCTTGGGTCCTTGAAGGTTAGTGACCAAGGTCTTTGGCACCCAAATGGCTTTCTTCTTTGAGCCCATCCATGGTTTACCAATGAACTTAGCCTTTACACCATTTGCACCCTTGGTAAGCATATAAAACAAATCAAGCTTAATGGAGGATACATTAGCGTTTTTTCTCTTGTTTGTGCATTCATGCTCTTTATGACCAACTTGCTTACAACTAGTGCAAAACTGACCATTGTTCTTCACAAAACTTGTCTTGTGAGGAGCAAAGGTCGCCTTACCTTTCTTGGGGGTATAGCCCAATCCTTCTTTGTAGAGAGAAGCTCTTTGGCTACCCAAGCACATAAGCAAGCGATCCTCACCACCATAGGCCTTAGCCAAGGTGTGAGTGAGCTTATTGACCTCGTTCTTGAGGTTCTCATTCTCAACCATTAGTGAGGTATCACAAGTGAAACCATCACTGCTAGAAGAGGTGGAAGTAGAAGTACTACAAGAAGGGTTAGTTCCTTACGCAAGCTTTTGCATCTCATGGGCTTCCTCTAGCCTCTCATGAGAAGCATTGAGCTCATCAAAGACTTGCTTAAGGGCTTTTAGTTCCTTACGTAAGCTTTTGCATTCCCTTCTCTTGATGTTAAAGTGTTCTTTAGCATCTTCTAGCATGTCAAATAGTTCATCCTTAGTAGGTTCATGTCGGGTTCATAAACCCGGGGTCCCTTGGGGACCAACTTCTGCGCCAAGGCTTGGCCCAAGAGTCTAAAAAATAGGGCAAAGGGGTGGTCCAGCAACCGACCCCAAGAAGAGCAACGCCTGCTCGTCGGCTACTTCAGCCCACCTATCCGACCGGAGCGCTCGATTCGGGCTCCAGTCGTCTCTGGATAGCCTCCGATTGGAAGGCCTACCCCGAGCCCTACTTCCGACTCCAACCCCATGTCCCTCCGACCAGGGCTCGTAGGAACCCTGCTCACCGCCCTTCTCCGACTGGCGCAGTCAGAGCCGACTGGAGCCATCCGACCGGGGACGCCCCATTCGGTAGGAACCAGAAGACTTGTGGAGAAAGGCAAGGCAAGGCTCACAAGTCAAAACCACTATATCAGGGACCATACCCTGCATGAAATAGTACTCTGCAGCCACCGTGACACAAACAGCATTGTAGGCGCCGACGTCTCCCTCTACAGTATTGCAGGGGCCACTTAAACTCCCATACGGTAAGACCCCCCGCGTGTCTCTAGACATTGATAGCGGTATGGGCACTAGGATTTACCGTACCAGGTGAACATAGCGAGACTCCTCACATGCCTCTATGCATCAAACAGTATTTGCAGGTACCGACGTCCACCGTTCCTGAAAAAGGCAACACAACCTCCCGTATGCATCTGCCATTCTACAGCGACATCAACAGTATTGTAGGCGTCCACCATTGTCTGGAACACGCTGGTGTGGGCAACAAGGCTCGGTAAGCGTGGACAGCAAGGCTCAGTAACATACACACCCTTTCCCTCTCACTTGTAAAGCCGTCCCGTTCATCTATAAAAGGGGTGCGCTTCCTCCAATAGAAAGGAGACGGATGCCAGTAGGCCAGAGTTCCTTAGATCGGTAGCCCACAACCACAGAACCACCAGGTTCGGACCTCAAGCACCCACTTGAACACTTAGCTCATAGCGAAGTTCCTGTCACTCTCGACCCTTCTGGTCAGAGCTGACCGAACCTCTTGTACACTCCATCTCTCTCCCTTTTGTTTGTAACCCCACTACAGACTTAGAGCACCTAGGCTCGGGAATAAAGTCACCGACCGACCCTGACTGGACGTAGGGCACGTTGCCCGAACCAGTATAAATCCTGTGTCATTGAGTGCTAGGCCACCTCCGATCACAACGTATAGAAAAACTATAAATATTCACTAGTTGGTCACTTTTTGCACCGACAGTTGGCACCGTCCGTGGGGAAGACGCTGTACGTTCAACACTTTTTTGGTCATCGGATGGCCCATTCTTCCGCCACCCCCACCGTGGCGGGCTCAAGAGATACGACTCGCTTTGGCTCATTGGAGTTCCCCGCACTCTCGCCCGTCGAGATGTGGGTTCCACCCGTCTTCGAGCCATCCTAGGCCTTCCCCTTCAGAAGCCTGGACTTTGTCACCGACCGACTCGGTGCACTCCACCTCCGCGAGGAGACTCGCGACCCGGCACTTGTCGCAGAGAAGTCCTCCATCGACTCTGGGACGCGCGACTTTGACGCGCGGCATCCGCGCTTCATTCCGAGCAAACTCTCTACTCAAACCCCGCTGTGAGTAATATACATGCTGTTATTCACTTACTACGTTCTATCCTCCGCCAAATACCTGGCGGAACCCCGTTATCCCTAATGCAACCGCCGTACGACCGGTTCCCCTATGACCTCTCGTCCTTCGTGGACGCATACGCCTAGGGACTCCAAAAGGTGCTGGCGCCGCACCCTCTCACATCTGAGTTCGTGGGGATGGCGAGCTATGCTCCCACCTGCTTCCTTGACATCATGGATGACGACATTGGGAGTGACGCTCCAGCATCGGCGACATGGTGCCTAGCCATCGTACGTCCTAAGGGTACGTCGTGGTGGATGCTCTAGAACAGCCACCAAGGGTAACGGAGTCCTTTCGGACACACGCCCCTCTAGGCCCTCACACGGAGACCCCTGAGCTCACACTTGAGCACGAGGATGAACTACGACAATGGTGGCTGCATCAGCCACCGACCGCACCAGCGCGCTTGGCGCACCACACTGCGCCCCACGCGCATAGACCGGCGAGCAGCACTCGGGGTCACGCCCGCCAGGTCCAGCGCAACATCCTGGTTAGGGGGACCGATCCCCCGCAGTACGCTTGGGCTAGCCAGAACATTGCCGTCGCGATAATGCTCCTCCGCGACCTATCCGAGCCGAACGACCCTCACGAACGCGCAATCCACCAGAACCTCCGGGCACTGCTGGAGACCACCGCCGTTCAATAAGCGGAGTGCTCCATATCACGACGCCGACTCGTGACCTCACTCCCCGTCTAGGGAACAGGGACACAACAGATGGGGCACTACACCCTATCACCGCAACAACCACAGAGTGCGGCACAGGCAGCTGTAGCGGCACCTCACCTCGACTTGACGACTGCTCCATGCCGACCACCTATCCACGCGCGGCTCGGGCCGAACCAAGATACGCGTAGCATCAACCGAAGTCCCAGCCCTGACAGCCTAGGACCACGGCCCTTTGTCCAACACCTCCAGCAAGCACCATTCCCACCGCGCTTCAACAGAGGCCGTGGCAAAGGCAAGGCCAAGCACTAGGATCAAGACGAGGCCCCCTCCACGTAGAGGGGAAAAAGAACAGAAAGGATCACTGCCAACCGGCCAACTTCGCATCGGTCGCCGCGGCCGATCACGCGGGCACTCAGCCCCAGCAAGACACTCCGGGCCACTTCCACGAGCTCATGGAGAGCCCTTGCACCAACCATGACTACCCCGTCAAACACCTCTATAAGGACTGCTAGATCCTCAAGCGCCTGCTGGGGTAAAGTGGCAGGCCAAAGGAAGAAAAAGGCGAGGAAGCAGCAACCGAAGAAGGGGGGCGCAGCGGGCAAGGATCCAGACGACTGAAGGATGAAGTGATCTGACCAGACACCTACCGACTGAAGGACAACGATGATGACGCTCTCTCCGAGCACCTTGGAACAGCTATGTCGTTCTTTCTTTTCCTAAGTTTCAGCCTTACCATTGTTTACCTAGTGAACGCTCCTATAAGAGCACCCCGACCCGAACACTTTTTGGCTCGGGGCGCTCGGGGGGCTCCACTAGGGGGCTCTACTACCCCTCTATTTTGTTTTTAGTTTAAAGTACTCTTTTACTTTCATATGGAGAAACTCCTTCCTACCCGAACAAAAGGGCAGTTCGTCCCTTTGATTTACCTTACGTAGCTTTGCTTTAAAAACATTCTGGCTGATCGCACCCCGCCTTTTCCTACGGTTATGACTGGCCGAGCCTCGCGGGCCATGCCCCGGGCTCACAAAGTTGCAGCCTACGGAACAAACGGGCAAGTACGAGAAAGAAAGAAATAAAAAACAAAATTATGCTAAGGGAAAACTAAGGAACGAAAATGAACAAGCTTCCCCGAACGGAGCAACTCCATCACAAAAACAAAAACCGATTGCACTCATTAAAACACACATGAACATTTTACATAGGGGCTCCCCCACAAATTTAAATTTTTTATGCTTACTAACTACTTATATAATGTAAGCTATGAAACCGGCCCGGTGGCATCTGCTGACGGCGCGACCGACGAAGGCGTAGGCTGCTCACTCCCCGGCAGCACGACGTTCGGCTCGATCGGGGCCGAGGCAATGTTCCTCCCCGAACCAGGCTCCGTGCTATCTATAGGCTTGGAGGCATCCTCCCCACGCATGCTTCAGGACATGTCTTCATGGTGAACATCCATCACCCACTCGGCGGAGACTTGCTCCGACACCGACCACGCGTGCGGCAGCAAGCTCTCCCTGATTGACTGGATGTCCTCTATGCTCAGGCCTTCAGCATACCCGCCGCAGATAGTGGCGAAGTCTAGATTTGGGTGGTACGTCACCACTGAGGTCAGCACCCTCGATGCCCCGTAAAACAGCCCACTCCTGACAAGGTCCTTGACCACGTCCGGGATCTCCGCTAGCTGGATAGCAGGCGCGCTAGTGCTTGGCACTGACCTGAAGACTTCCGAGATGACGAGCTGGGCAACATTGCGGATCTAGTCGAGGTCCCCCTCAAGAGCACGTCGCGCTTCATGGGACTTGGCCAGCTCCTCCGCATTCCGGCTGTGGGTCGCCTTGGTCGTCTCCAGGTCCTGCTCCAGCGTCTTCACCTTTCCATCCAGCTCTGAAGGAGGGACGACAAGCTCAGGAATAGGCTGAAGAAAGAAACCAACGCAACAAAAAAAGAAAGGGGACGTACCAACATGAGAGTTCTCAAGGGTGGAGAATTCGCCGCCTCTGTCCCCATCACCCGGCCTCGGAGCACAAGCACCTCCTGGTCCGCCTCTGACCAGGCCCTCTGCTCCACCTCTAGGGCCTTCCTTGCTGACTCCAGGGTGGCCAGCTCCGACGCCAGAGCACTCCGCTCTGGCTCAAGGGCCACCAAGGCCTCTTGAAGCGCCACCTCGGTGTTCGCCAGGGATGTCCGCAACCCTGCCTCAGTCTCCGCCTGGTGAGCTTTCGTCGCCTCGAGCCCTTGCTCGGTGGCAGTCGCCCACTCCGCTGCACGCTGCCCCTCCACCCGGCCGCCTCGTCCGCATGGCCCTGGGACTCGTGGCAAGCAGACTCTACCCGGTGCTCGAGCTCAGCCATCCGGGCATTTTCGGCCTAGAGGAAGTAAGACTTGCGGGACGACATCTTCCTTATATCCTATGAAAAACAAGCACGCTAAAGACAACCGACAAAAGATTCAAAGGTTGAGGACGAGTACCAGAAACTCACCTCCACAACGAGCTGCAAGTTGCCCTCGACCAACTGCCGAGTGAACTGAGCCTGCTTCCGGGCGCTTTCGAGCTTCGTGGATAGCTTGGTGAGCTCGGACACCGCGGCATGCCCTTGCCCCCCCCCCAAAATGTCCCAGAGCTGATGCTCCCGGGAATCCCAGAGGATGAACTGCACCTTCGATGGGTCCTTAGGATAGGGCCACTCTATGTCACCCTCCAGCGAACCGTCGGAGGGCCCAGCCTCCAATTGGACCACCGCTAGCTCCCGCGGCGACACCACCAGCTCCCACGGTGACACCACCAGCTCCTGCAGCGACACTGGTGGCTCCACCGCGACGTCCACCTCGTCATCGGACAGGATCTCCACCACCTCATCCACGTGGAACGCCACCAGGCGTCCCAACTCCATCCCAGTCGCCCTTCCCTCCGGCGCCTTCAGCACCGACGGCGAGGATAAGCTGTGCGGTCCTCCACCCGGCGAGATAGGGAGCCGCGAGGGTTACCTTAGACACAACCCCCGCCATCGGCACCGGGATTGCCGCCAACACCGACGCCGCCACTGCCGCCTTATCAGCAGCCGCCCCGGAGGGCACCACCCCCGGAAGGGAATGCTGTAGGGTAGGCCTCCAAGTCTCCTGCACAGGGGTCGGAGCAATGCTCAACCCCGGCATCCCATGGTCGCTGACAACAAATACAGGTGAGTCACACTCCAAAAAGACTCGACCGGCAAAAGATCAAAGAGCAACAAAGGGAAACATACCAGGAGGTGAGCGGCACGACCCTGAAGGCAGGCCCGAACGACAATGGACCTACGGGATGAGGGCCGCTTCTAGACTGCGACCCATGCCCCCTCACTTCAGGACGAGGTTGTGGGAACTCCTCCTTCCCGGGGACCCTCCAGTGCGCCACCTCCTGCGGTGGCAGAAACGCCTTCATGACGAAAGCCTCTAGCACCGATGCCCTCATGGTGGATGACCTCCAGTCCGACATTTTGGTGAGCTCCTCTCTGCTCCCTCGCTCTCTCCCCTTTCTTCCCTAGAAACCTCCATGGCTCTCAGGAACGCTCATGGCAAAAAAGGAAGAGAGAAGGCGGCGGCAGATGAAGAACAGGCGAAAGAACGAAATGAAAACCCTCTCCCTTCTCCTACTTAAGGAAAAGGGAACAATGGTTAGGGATGGACGCGCCGATCAGGGAAGCCAGAACGATGGGGCGAGAATTTCTCTCTTTTCCATTTAATGCAGATAAGATGTGCCCTAACCGATGAGACGTGCTCTGCCCGACGGAACGGCTCCTGATCAGAAGGGATGTGGCCTGTCCATGGCCCACCACTACCGCACGATCAACCACTACCACACAATGGGCATAGGAACCGAAGCACCACTGCATGTGGGTGGCTCCCCGCTTCCCCAGGCTAGACCTAAAAGAACCTAAATGATAGGTAAGGAAGCAAAGGGGCGCCCCATGTAGGCCATGCTGACTCCATCACAAACGACGAGCACGGGTCCCGGTCGGATATTTCCAACTGAAGCTCTCCAAACCCCGTCACTCAGGTCGTCAAGGTTCCAATTGGACATTTCTGACCGAAGCTTTCAAAAACCCCGTCACTCAGGCCATCAAGGTGAGCATGTGTTCATTAATACAAAAACTGTTCGCACAAGGACTCACCCGCGATTGACAAGCATAGGTCCCAGTCGAACATTTCCAACTAAGGCTCTCCGAGCCCCATCACTCTAGTCATCAAGGTAAACACTATCAAACCCCCTCTATTTCCTTATAAATCATTTCATACATCCATACGCGCATCTCATTCCATACGCCCATGCCTCCCAGATGATTCGGACCCTAAATCGCCTGGGGGCTCAGGAACTAAGCATCACACGTGCAGCGAAATGCACCAGAATGCTCTGTGTTGCGTCATGAAGCGGCAGTTGCCTCATTCAACATGAGCAAACAACAGAGCCAGGGGAGAAAACCATAGATGAGCACCGTGCGGCCTTCACCAGGTTTGGCAAACTAGGTCATCTCAACCTTCTTATTCGATCCTAAACCTCTCGCCAAGCCCATAGAATCTCCATCGAGGGGAGACCATTAGGCCACCTGGGTCGGTCTCTGGAACGACCTAGGCATCTGCCGGGTTGTAGGTAAAGGAGTAGTGGAATGCCACAAGAGGGCTATGACGACCCCGTCATGAATGATGGACCCAGATTCCGCTCGATCACACCCATTAGTGAGCTCACCGAGCTAGTCTTTGAGCCCGAGCGATCGGGACAAGCGACGAAACTCAGCCCCTCCGATTTATGAGGAACCGGATGGGGTAATGCACACAAACTCACATCGACCCCCACGAAGGCCCGACAGGGCTTGGGGGCACAAGCCAAAACCTTGGGACCGCGACTCCGAACTCGTGTCGACATGATCTATGACATCCGGCTATGGCTTGGGACTGCGACTCTGAACTCGCGTCGACAGGATCTACAACATCCAGCTACGGCTTGGGACCATGACTCTAAACTCGCGTCAACAGGATCTATGACATCCGGCTATGACTTGGGACCATGACTCCGAACTTGCGTAACAGCTTCACTTCCGACTGCGCTCCAACAAATTCAGGGACCGCGACTCCAAACTCGCGTAAAAACTTCACTTCCGACTGTGCTACAAAAAAATCCGAGGACCGCGACTCTGACTCACGTAACAGCTTCACTTCCAACTGCACTCCAAAAAAAACCTAGCCAGGGACCACGACTCTGAACTCGCATGAAAACTAATTGAACTAACTACCAAGGCGCGCACTGACACCAGGGTCTGTCCAAACTAACTCCCTCACCCGATCCCACGGCGCGCATCAACGCCAGGATCAGTGAGCTCTCTCGCATCCAAGCTAACTTCCTTGCCTGATCCATGGCGCGCATCGGCACCAGGATCAGTAAGTTCTGTTTCAATCCAATCTTCGTGCCTAAAAACACCTCGGCTGCACAAACGCCACCTTGGTTAACAAAGTTCCGTCTCAGACTAAAAATACGCACACATGACCCGCTAAAACAAAACCCCCCAGACGGTTCCACCCGAACCATCCGAGGGCTCAGGGTCTACACCTGCGAGTGAGCTCGTGCGCACCCGTCGACAAGACAAAAATCCCCCGAACAATTCTACCCGAATCACCCGGGGGTTCGGGGGCTCCTGTCGGGTTCATAAACCCAGGGTCCCTCGGGGATCGATTTCTATGCCAAGGCTAGGCCCAAGAAGAGCAATGCCCGCTCGTCGTCTACTTCAGCCCACCTATCCGACCGGAGCGCTCGATTCGGGCTCCAGCCGTCTCCGGACGGCCTCTGATCGGAAGGCCTGCCCGGAGCCCTACTTCCGACTCTAACCCCGTGTCCCTCCGACCAGGGCTCATAGGAACCTTGCTCACCGCCCTTCTCCGACCGGCGCACTCAGAGTCGACTAGAGCCATCCAACCGGGGACGGCCCGTTCGGTAGGAACCAGAAGACGTGCAGAGAAAGGCAAGGCAAGGCTCACAAGTCAAAACCACTGTATCAGGGACCATACCCTGCACGAAATAGTACTCTGCAGCCACCCTGACACAAATAGTATTGTAGGCGTCGACATCTCCCTCTACAGTATTGTAGGGGTCGCTAAAACTCTCATACGGTAAGACCCCCCGCGTGTCTCTAGACATCGATAGCGGTATGGGCACCAGGATTTACCGTACTGGGTGAACATAGCGAGACTCCTCACATGCCTCTTGGCATCAAACAGTATTTGTAGGTACCGACATCCACCATTCCTGAAAAAGATAGCACAACCTCCCGTATGCATCTAACATTCTAAAGCGACATCAACAGTATTGTAGGCGCCCACCATTATCTAGAACTCGCCAGTGTGGGCAACAAGGCTCGATAAGCATGGACAGCAAGGCTCGGTAGCATACACACCCTTTCCCTCTCACTTGTAAAGTCATCCTCTTCATCTATAAAAGGGGTGTGCTTCCTCCAACAGAAAGGAGACGGATGCCAGTAGGCCAGAGTTTCTTAGATCGGTAGCCCACAACCACAGAACCACTAGGTTCGGACCTCAAGCACCCACTTGAACACTTAGCTCATAGCGAAGTTCCTGTCACTCTTGGCCCTTTCGGTCAGAGCCGCCCGGACCTCTTGTACACCCCATCTCTCTCCCTCTCGTTTGTAACCCCACTATAGACTTTGAGCACCTGGGCTCGGGAATAAAGTCATCGACCGACCCTGACTGGACCTAGGGCACGTTGCCCGAACCAGTATAAATCCTATGTCATTGAGTGCTAGGCCACCTCCGATCGCAACGTACAGCAAAACTACAAATAATCACTAGTTGGTCACTTTCTGCACTAACAGTTCATCATCATCACTATCACTTTCATTTTCATTTTCATTATCATGTTCCTCATCACTTCCATCATCACAATTTTGTACCTTAGTGGCCTTAGCCATGAAGCATGATGGAGTGTCGAAGAGAGAAGGCTTCTCATTGATTGCAATGCTTGCAAGTGCCTTTTTCTTGGTGGTCTTGTCATCGTCACTATCATCATCATCACTTGAGGAAGCATCACTATCCCAAGTGACCACATATGAACCACCCTTCTTCTTCTTGAAGGTCATCTTGTCCTTCTTCTCTTTCTTTTCCTTTTTGTCCTTCTTGTTCTTCTTGTTGTCATCATCATTGTCACTATTGTATGGACATTGAGCAACAAGATGATCTTTGCTTCCACATTTGAAGCACCTTCTTGACTCTTCCTTGTTCTTGGATGAAGATTTCTTTCTTCTAGCACGGTACCCTTTCTTCATCATGAACTTGCGAAATTTCTTGACAAAGAGAGTCATCTTCTCATCATCATCATCATCCCATGAACCATCATCTTCACTTGATGTATCTAGTTTTGCCTTGCCCTTGGATGATGTGCCCTTGAATGCCACACTCTTCTTTTTTCTCATCCTTGTTCTCATCTTCTTTTCCTTCTTTTCTTCCTTCTCATCATCATCTCTATATGTATCATCAGTCATTATATCTTCCAACACTTAGTTTGGTGTCATGGTGTCCAAACCGCTCCTCACTAGAATAGTGACCAATGTGCCAAATCTTGAAGGCAAACATCTCAAGAACTTGTGGGAGAAGTCCTTGTCCTTCACCTCTTCTCCAAGTGCTTTGAGATCATTGACAAGCACTTGAAGCCTATGAAACATCTCTGGCACACTCTCATCCTCCTTCATCTTGAAGCTTGCAAACTTCTCTTTGAGAATGTAAGCCTTTGCACCCTTCACGGCTTGAGTGCCCTCAAATGATTCTTCCAACTTCTTCCAAGCCTCATGAGCCATCTCAATATTCTTAATTTGCTCAAATGTTCTCTCATCAATTGCATCATGAATAACACTTAGAGCAATGTCATTGTTTTGGAGAAGCACTTCTTCAGCCACGGTGGGATTCTCCGGATCAGCAATTTCAATTTTGGTTTCTACCACCTTCCACACTTTTCTATTGATTGACTTGATATGTGTGGTCATCTTTGATTTCCAATATGGATAATTTGTGCCATCAAATTGGGGTGGCTTCTTGGTGTTGTTGATTTGAGCAATTTTTACACCGAAGGTTGTTAAGCCTCAAATCACGGTGACCTCGGCTCTGATACCACTTGAAAGGTCCTAATGGCTAGAGGGGGGGTGAATAGCCTATCAAAAATTTCTACAACAACACTTAACAAACCGGTTAGACAATTATGAGGCGAAGCAAGTGTTGCGCTAGCCTACTAAAATAGCAAGCCACCTACCACAATTCTAGTTTATATAGTTTCTATCCACACAATAGCTATGACACTGCACTAAGTTAGTGTGCTCTCAAAAGTTAACTACAGAGCCACACTAACCAAACTAATAAGCTCTCATAACTAGCTATACTAAAGAGCTTGACAACTAGTTTACGGTAATGTAATGAGAGTGAGCAAGAAGGTTATACTGCCGTATCGAGGAAGAAGCCAATCAATCACAAGAATGAATAACAATGAAGACCAATCACCTCGGAATCAAATGATGACACAATGATTTTTTACCAAGGTTCACTTGCTTGCCGACAAGCTAGTCCTCGTTGTGGCGATTCACTCACTTGGAGGTTCACGCGCTAATTGGCATCACACGCCAAACCCTCAATAGGGTGCCGCACAACCAACACAAGATGAGGATCACACAAGCCATGAGCAATCCACTAGGGTACCTTTTGGCTCTCTGCCGGGGAAAGGTCAAGAACCCCTCACAATCACCATGATCGGAGCTAGAGACAATCACCAACCTCCGCTCGATGATCCTCGCTGCTCCAAGCTGTCTAGGTGGTGGCAACCACCAAGAGTAACAGACGAATCCCATAGTGAAACACAAACACCAAGTGCCTCTAGATGCAAACACTCAAGCAATGCACTTGGATTCTCTCCCAATCTCACAAAGACGATGAATCAATGATGGAGATGAGTGGGAGGGCTTTGACTAAGCTCACAAGGTTGCTATGTCAATGCAAATGGCCAAGAGAGTGAGCTCGAGCCGGCCATGGGCATAAATAGAGAGCCCCAACGAATAGAGCCGTTGTACCCCTTCACTGGGCACAACACAGGGTGACCAGACGCTCCGGTCATATCGACCGGACGCTGGACCTCAGTGTCCGGTCACGCGATGCGTGCCACGTGTCCCCTCTCTTCAAATACTGAGCGCTCGATCTCAACGGTCAAGTGATGATCGGACACGCTGCTACGAAGTGACCGGACGCTGGACCTCAGCGTTCGGTCGTTTCCAGTAAGCATCCAGAAACGATTTTCATGGCCGGACGCATCCGGTAATGCTCAACCGGACACACCCAGTGTCCGGTCACACGGCGACTCCCCTGTGCACTGCCATGTCAGCAGGGCCGGACGCACCCTATTAGCGTCCGGTTACTAAGTGACCCAGCATCCGGTTAGAGACCGATGCCAGCATCTTTGCTGCTTCTTCTGACCGGACGCGCTGGTCCTACCAAGTCCAGCGTCCGGTCACTTACAGTGACCTTCATCTTTTTTGTCTAGGGCGCTGGTGGCACCGTCGGACTGTCCGCACTCTACAGGCAAACACTCCACCGGTGAAGTTCCTAACCCTTACTCAAATGTGCCAACCACCAAGTGTATCACCTTGTGCACATGTGTTAGAATATTTTCACAAACATTTTCAAGGGTGTTAGCACTCCACTAGATCCTAAATGCATATGCAATGAGTTAGAGCATCTAGTGGCACTTTGATAACCGCATTTCGACACGAGTTTCACCCCTCTTAATAGTACGGCTATCGAACCTAAATGTGATCACACTCTCTAAGTGTCTTGATCACCAAAACAAAATAGCTCCTATCATTTATATCTTTGTCTTGAGCCTTTTGTTTTTCTCTTTCTTCTTTTCAAGTCCAAGCGCTTGATCATCATCATGGCATCACCATCATCATGACCTTCACAATTTCTTCATCGCTTAGAGTAGTGCCACCTATCTCATAATCACTTTGATAAACTAGGTTAGCACTTAGGGTTTCATCAATTTACCAAAACCAAACTAGAGCTTTCAGAGGCATTACTTTCCAATAAGTATTTTAGCTACAAAATCCCCAGATATATCCTTAATTCATTTTATTGATTTAATATATTTTCAAACCATAGCTTAATAGGTATTCTAGCAACCTAATTATTCTGGAGCTACAAAATTTATAGAAAGCACATAATAATATTGTGAATGTACTATAAAATTTTCAAAGCTAACACTATCATTATTTTGCCACAAAAATTCCTACAAGTTCATACTTTAATAATTTTAGAGCATGTTAAAACAATTAAAGCATCCGTGAAATATTTTAGAACCACATGAACCAAGTACACTAGCAGGTAGATCATGATTTTAGAAGCTTAACAAAATTGGTTTCACAATTTTTGGTCCACTACACAAATTTATATTGAATTTATAATTTGCCTTAGAAACTAAATTAGAAAATGCCTAGAAAAGAAAAAGAGGCCGGCAGCAACCATATCGGCCCCAGCGGCCCATGAGGACGCGACGCATGCGGCAGCTGGCCTAGCAGCGGCCCAAGGCGGGGGAGCCTGCGCCCGCGCGCGTGCTTTTTATAAAATAGCCCCTAGCCCACCTAAATATTATGCGGCGCCTCTGAGTACTATTGCACCAGAGAAACCCTTTGCAGAGAGCACCCCCAACAAACCTATCTTCGCAACAAGCCGGTCCTTGACACCCCCACGCACTTTGGCATAGCTCTGGCCATCGCGGCGCGCCCTCGACAACCATCAGAGCGAAGCACCTGCCCTACGAGCAAGCCTACGAGCCGCGCAGGGCCAAGACAAAACCTAGAGCGGTGATTTGAAGCTAAATGATGACCCCCAGTGTGCTGCCCACATAGGTGGGCAAACCTCTGATGAACTAGGACTACGACGAGTATAACGGATCGGGCGAGAGAAACAAGAGCTTAGCTCGAGGCTAGCTGTGGTGATGGATAAGATGGGGAAGCGACGAGGTGACCAAGCCACGTGTGCCCACACCGCGTGGTGGCGCTCCGGGTGGGGCATCAACGCGTCAGCCCATCACCGGTGCAGGTTTTGGCCAAGTCGAGGTGAGCACCAGATAGAGGGGTCAATGGTGAGTTTGTGTTGGGAGTATGCCCTAGAGATAATTATAGAGATGATTATATTGCCATGTATCCATGATATATTATGAGTTCATTGAATTTCCATTAAAGACAACCAATATCGATTAGCAATTATGTGAATTGTTTGTGAAACTCTTTTACTTGTATGGTTATTCTAATGTTGTCCCTGGTCAGATTTTGTGTGAGGACACACAACTAGCTTGGTTTCAGCAAAAGCCTTTGAGACATTGAACCTTTCAGTCCTAGCTTGAGTCTAGAACATATCATTGAGCGCCATGATCATATCGTACGCTACATGGTTATTGTCAAACTGCAACTACAGATCTAGTTCCATACAAGCAAGCATAAGGCAACTCACTTCAAGATCAGCATCACATGCTCTCTTGTAAGCGTTTTTCTCTATAGCAGGTGCATTATCAGCAGGCTCTTCTGGTAATGGGGTGTCTAGAATTTCTTCCTTTTTCTCAGCCCTGAGAACAATTCTCAGGTTGTGGATCCAATCTGCATAGTTTGTTCCATTCAACTTATCTTTCTCAAGAATTGAACGCAAAGTAAATGGTTGATTGCTAGGCGCCATTTATCTACAACAAAAGTAATGCAAAATACTAAGACAATGTATCCAAGACAGAGTAAATAATATTAAACCTTTAATAGAATCTACTCCCACTAAGATCAATATCCCTCTCTTGAAACTTAGTGATTCAAGACCCACAACTAACAAGTCTACTAGTGAGCTTTAGCATCACCGCTAGAAGACATGGTAGATTGGTAAGCAACTCTTTGCTAATCATATCACATATGACTCTTGTTGTTGGGTAGCATCTCTATACTTTGGTGCCCAACTACTCATGCTCCAAGGTCCCTAACCGTTAGGATGACCTTGTCCAAGTAACCAACCCTTCTGCTGTAAGTATCCGATACGAACCTATCTAGTCAAGAAAAACTAGTGGCACCCTAATTTCATAGACCCACCACCGATTGTATAAGACACATGACAGTGCAAGGTTTGGGGAATCATTTTAACTTAAACATTGCCGAGGGATCGTTCTACTTCACCATCGCATGTAGACAAAAACATTATCGCACATGAAAGTAGAACATAGTAAGAACGACATTAACACAGATATGACATGGTATAGCCCATTGTTCCTTTGGGGGTCTCCATCTCCATCGAACTGTTCCTCATGATGATCTCCATCTCCATGATCCATGTATGCCATCCTTCAGTGATGAGTCCACCAAGACTAGCTATCACTAACGCAAGGCAGTGAAGAAAATTACATAGTCACGGATAGGATCATCACAGTTTGGCACGTAGGCCATTACATCAAATTGACAATATCTTTGTGGCTCCAGCCATATTGTCATACTCACGACATGCAAGCCATGGATTAATTACATACATGCATCACATACACATAAGGGCTATACCAGTCATAAATTCCTGTAAAACAGAGTTAACTGATTCTGACGTCTAATCTTAAAATGCCAAAAACACCATCTTCCCGGTCATTTTTCGCAAATCTAATTTCAGTGAAACTACCAAAGGGGTGAGAATCGGATGTAAAATTTTTCTCTACAATTTTCATTTAGAGTTCGTCTCAATACGAGGTCGTATGCAAAAGTTATGGCTGTTTTACTGCACAACACTTTTTCTTGCACCCTGGCGCCCCGCAGTAGATCCAATCTATCACCGTTGCGCATCACATGCGCTCAGCACTTGACCTAGGTTCGATTCGATCAATCTAATTGATCTCTATCTTGCCATGACTGGATTTACATGTATCACTTAACTCGGATGGCAGAATTCCGATCGGTACGAGTAGATCGTTACAAGACGAACACGGTAAAATCACGAACCATGATCAGCGACTCATCTACAACCGCGCATATCTCCATACGCACTCATCCGAACCTATAACAATGCAGTAACCTCTCTGATACCACTATAGGGTTATGAGGATGCTACGCTAACCATGGGATCAATGAGGAACCTCTTCATCCAAACACATTCCTTTGCAGCTTCTGGAGCTGTGAAGGAAGGTGTTTGGATGAGGAGGTTCCTCATTGAACTTGGTGTGTTTCCAAATGCGTCCAGCCCATTGAATCTACATTGTGACAACAATGGGGCAATTGCACAGGCTAAGAAGCCAAGGAATCACCAAAAGAACAAACATGTACTGCGAAAATTTCACCTCATTCGAGAGTTCGTTAGACGAGATGAGATCAAGATGTGCAAGATACACACGGATTTGAATGTTGCAGATCCTTTGACAAAGGCTCTTCCACAGCCTAAGCATGAGGCGCACATGAGAGCTATGGGTATTAGATATCTTCAAGATTAACTCTAGTGCAAGTGGGAGATTGTTGGGAGTATGCCCTAGAGATAATCATAGAGATGATTATATTGCCTTGTATCCATGATATATTATGAGTTCATTGAATTTCCATTAAAGACAACCTGTATCGATTAGCAATTATGTGAATTATTTGTGAAACTCTTTTACTTGTATGGTTATTCTAATGTTGTCCCTGGTCAGAGTTCATGTGAGGACACACATGAATAATGGATCAACACATTATTAGTTGATGACTATGTTTCACAAGTCATAGACATGGAGATGTCAAACTAATAATGTGGGCACATGTATGACATGGGGCTGGACTGACCCAACGTGAGATGTTGTTATTATCTCTATTCACATCATGTACGTTATGTCCTTAGACCTGAGATTGTTGTATGTATTCAAGATGTGAAACGACCTACTCAGGGACTATCAAATGCTACTCCGTAATAGGATAGTTATAAAGGTGGTTTTTTGGGATTGTCGGGAAACATGCTATAAGACATAGACAATCAAGAAGAAATTTGCCCCTCTCTATATGAGAGAGATATCACTGGATCACTCTAATGATTAGATCAAGAAATGCATGGTCGTGCTTGGGTTAAGTGTTAACCTATGAGTTGGACCAAATATCGTGAGGCAAGGGAATAACAAGTATGTGGTTTTGTGGTGGTTCATCTGATATGATCTTTGCGTATGCATAGGAGTTGACATGCCTTGCTAGAGGCCGCTATCAACTAATGGCTGAGTAGGAGTACTCGGGCCATGTCTATGTGTGCGTGAACCCATAGGGTCGCACGCTTAAGGGGCTGGAAGCCTAATTTGGATTGGATCCGAGTTAGACAAGGCTTAGGGTTACTAATGGGCCTCCAACTTGGGAGCTCATTAGGGACGCCTATAAATAAGTGGGGTGGGCAACGGGGCTAGGGATCCACGCCTTTTTGGCAGCCGCCTCCGCCCATCCTACGCCCGCGCCTGCTACTCCTCGTGGACCTAGCAGTCCAGAGGTGCGACGCTTCCTCCCTGTACGTGTGGATACCTCGGAGGTGCTGCATCTGGAGCACAAGGACGAACCGCACGAAGGGGATGGATGACCTTGCAACTGCATGGCACTGCTACAACACGTTCGACTACATCAAGTCGCTTCCGCTGCACCTGCGCATCTAGTGGTAATCCCATGATCTATAACTAGCAGTAGATCCTAGTTTATGAGGTCGAATTTTTTTGTTTTTCGGCTAGCGTAGCATCCTTATAACCCTATAGTTTGTACGACCATCAAATGAACTACAGCGGTGACAAGAGACTCACCGTAAACCAAACCAAGACACGATGGTGAAACAGACCGGCGCCGAGCAAAACTCAAAATTGGCCAGCAATAAAGCTTGGCTGTGCCCTGGTGCGGGATGGGCTGTTAGCTAGCTTCCACACCTAGCTACTAGGGCATTGAATCGAGGTGCGGTGCCCCATGGAGCGTGAATTTAACTCGTGGAGCAGTGCGGTTCCATCGGCGGCGATGGCAGGCGGGCAGCGGCTCTGCGACAAAGGCAGCAACGCGACGGGACAACAAAGACAGGTAGCTGCTCGGCAGTAGGTGGATCGAGACGGGCACCACATCGGCTAAAGCTGTGGCTCTTGGCTGGTAGTAGCCATCGGCCACGCGCGCGGCAGCGCACGTGCAATGGCACCACAGTGCAGCAGCACGACCCGGTGCGCATGGCTCCGGCATGAACACGGCACAACACTGAGAGTGGCAGCAATAGCGACAGCCCGCGGCATGGCGTGCAGCTAGAGCCAACGAGGGAGGTCAGTGGAGCAGCGACCACGCCCAGGAGCGGCTAGCCCACGACGGCGTGCTCATGTGGTGACCGGGGTACTCAGGCCGAGAGCCTAGAACAACATTTTGCACGCTTCTTAAAGCAGCCCAAAGTTCACTTACTAGCTCGACAAAAACTCCACCAAGTCCATGAACCCCAAATTGGCACTATCGACTTGCTAACGAACCAATTGTTGTCACCACTGGATGCCCCGAGAGGAAGTTGGAGAGGCGCCAAGGTAGGTTTGTCACGCCGAATGGTAGTTCATGAACAGAGCAGCAATGACATAGGTAAAATGAGTTCTAATGTAGTTCAGACACTACTTGCGTGAACATCGCAACTCAAACACAACCACAACCTTCACCATGCTCAAGTTCACACCTCGATGCACCCAATCATGCAAAAACATAGGTGTGTCGCTTAACCAATTTTGTTGGAATTTAAATGCCAAAAATGACATTGTCTATCATTTCCGATTTAGAAAAGTTAAGGGTTCAGTTTGATCTACAACTTTTAACACTTTAGCCATAATTTTCAAAGGGTGTAAACCTTGTTAATTTTAACTAACTAACATACCATAACCTAGTCCATATTTCATACTAACTCGTAGGAACAAAATATTAAAGCACTATTTAAGTATGTTCCACTATATAACTCACCAAAGATAGCACTTTAAACATAATCATTTGTTTACCAACTTAACTGTGAAGAGTGGATTTAATTTTAATTTGATTTCTGAGCTTCCCAAAAATACTAGCTGACATTATTATTCTACAAGATTTAAAATTGCATGCCCAGCTACGTAACTTGCCCTCAAATCTTTATTTCCACACTATACTCCAGTTATAATTGGTAGTTATTCATAGAAATTGTTTTCATGCTAACAATTAACAAAACTCATTCTATTCTTTTTTTAGGAATTTTCATCACCACCTCTTTACGCTAAGTAAATGAACTCACTATATTATTAGATCTATCTCTCAGGCCATAATCTCGGTGCTTAGCGAGCTCATAACACCAGAGGTGTTACAGGTCACATGGCTCTGGCTTTACTCAAGTATGAGGATCTTTTCTAGCTTGTTAGTGGTTACCTTTATGGCGCAAGAGGGGCTCCGATAGGTATGACCTTTGCCTGCCAGGTTGAGTGCATTTTGGTTTCTTGACCTTTTGTCAGTCACTCCTTGGAGGGGAGTTCATGCTTGTTGATGGGGAAACCTAGTTGCCCTAACTTGTTAGACAAACCATTGAAAGGTTTCATAGTGAACCCTACCGACCTTCCTAGGTAGTGGGTCAAGAGGCTGATCACCTTGGGCGAAAGGGTAAATCACGACTCACAGTGAAAGTGTACAACCTCTGCAGAGTGTAAAGCTGTTATAACAGCCGTGCTCATGGTCATGAGAGGCCTTGAAACCCTTACGGAATAGATGATGAACATTAATGATACTGATGATACAGATGCTCACTAATGATTACTGTTTATGCTATTCATTATTCATGTTTACCTGATCATGTGTTTATGTGGGCTTGTGAATAAACTTGTTGCTACTCAATTGCTAAAATCATGACTCATTAGAAGCTAACCGCAGTAAACCAGTATCAACCTTTTGAGCCTCGTGAACTCCATGTTATATTTTGTTGAGTATGACATGTACTTACACATGCTTTACTTTTTAAATATTTGGATAAAATTCCCGGTTGGGTACCAGATTGCTAGAGTTTGGAGGAATTAGGCTTGTGATCAACCAGTCAGTTGTCCCTGTGGAGATGGAGTCTTCACCTGAAGATCGGAGTTGTCTTGCCGCTGTTTGCTGTTTAAGGTTATATCCTTTATACTATGTATGTTATATTAAGCATTGTCTTTTTATATTACTTCTTATTTGTAGCTGTATGTGAGATTTGACTTCCTAGGCTCATATATGGTGCGTATCTGGTTTTGTTCTTAAAACCGGGTGCTACACGACAACATTTCTCCACCGCTAGTTCATCACATCATCAACAACAACATTCCTCGCCGCCAGCAGATTCGTCACATCATCAATGGCAACATTCCTCGCCACCAGCAGATTCATGACATGATCAACGGCAACAATTCTCCACCGCTAGTTCGTCGCATCATCAACAACAACATTCCTCCACCGCTAGTCGACTATTTTCCGTCACCATCACCGGTTTCGTCAATAGTCGGATCCGAAAAGGTACACGTAACTTGATCCAATCAATTACTATAAGGGTCTGTTTGGATGTAGATATTGGATGTCTGGAATTGAATTGAGTACCAGTACCAAATCAGACTAGCTTTGGAAATGGACTACAATACCAAATAGCATGTTTGGATGTAGATGAAATTGCTATTAGGAATCCGGTGACAGGGCAAATACCAAATCATGTTTGGATGTCCATTCTGTGAAATTGGAAATCGACAGCGCGTCCACCTCGCCCTGCCTCGTCCGATCTCGCGCCGCCGCCTACCCACCCGTCTTGTCCAAGCTCGCACCACGTAGATCGGAAAGCGGTGCTCTGGCAGAGCGTGGCCACTCAAGGCCGCGGGGCGGCGGGGTGCCGCTTGCTGCTCGGTGAGGCGGCGGGGATGGGACGGGCGATCGGTGGCCGGTGGGAGACCTCCGCCGCTCGGGCCTCAGGGCTATGCTGTCCGGCTGGGGGGCGGTCCCTCGTAGTTCACTACAGGGCTCGATGCCGGCGAGGACAATGGCGCCGGCCGCGATGCCAGGCATGGCGAACAAATCTCGGCAGCCATGGAGGAGTCACGCGCTGGCCTCGAGGAAGAGGGAGAGGAGCTCGCCGGCCTCGGGGAAGAGGGAGAGGAGCTCACCGGCCTCGGGGAAGAGGAAGAGGAGCTCACCGGCCTCGGGGAGGAGCTCGAATGGTCACGCCGCCACCTGCCTCACGCGTGCTCGCGACGCTGCTCGCCCGCTCGCGGACAGGGTGTCGAGGATGGACGGATGAGGGGAATTCCACCCAATATAGAGGGGGAGAGCTCTCTATTGGAGATGGGGAAGCCCAGGCTTGGTGAATACCGATTGGCATTGAAGATGAATACCAATTTCAAATTCCAAACCATCCAAACAGCTGTGTTTGGAGATAGCCAATGCCACTGCCAATTCTGAGCTTTGAATATCTACATCTAAACGGACTGTAACTGTTTTTGATGTGTTTTGACCATGTTACTGTTTGTCATGTCATGTCGTTTAATCTAACTAGTATGCTAGGCCTGCATATGCTAGTATTTAAATCATCATGATTTATGCTCTGGTTTTAATCTTAAAATGGACTATTTTTCCAATACATCCTGCTAAAAGTCATGTTTAACCTGTCACTAATTAGTACTAAGATACTGCGCAAGTCGAGACTCTATCTGCACTCTGTAGGTCAGGGGTGTGCTGTGCATGTGAGTGTGGGTTTGTTTGTGCTCTTTTGGTACAATAAAAAGTTTTTTTTACCGGGGGTAGTTAGAACTTCCCGTCAATTATCAATGTGAAATTAGTATTACTATGAAATTCATTCAGTACTGACGACTGATGAGGTGGCGCTTTGTGCAGGTGCATGGACGCAGGCAGGGAAAAGCAAGGCCAGCCATGGCCCATACTACCCGCATACTACTAGCACAGTGCACGGCCAAATCAAACTGCGGCAGCCGGCTGCGTTTGCCACTGCAGCACCCACACTTCAATCACGTGGACCCACCTGCTCCTCCGGCTCCACACCACCATAACCATCCATCCATCATCATGATTGCTCCCCCCTCCATTGCGGCCGCAATTATCATCATCGCCACCATTGTTCGTTCCTGTTTTTTTATATATAAAAAAAATCGTTCGTTCTTTTCGCCACATTTTTTTCTGCTCAAACAATCAATCGCCTTGCACAAAGGAGGAGACGCGGTGATTATGTTTGTTACTAGGCATGTTTACATGAACAATTTGTTACCAGACATGTTTGCATGAACAATGGATCACAGCTAATCCTGCCCTCGAGCGAGCCACTCTAAGCACGCATAGTAGGTGGAGGAAAGAGAAGAGTAGAGCCATCCTAATTTCAAAACGAGCCACTCCAATAAGTATCGCTGCGTCAGATTCTCACACTAGGAACGGGGGCATTTTTACTGTAGGGGCGACCGGGGTTGGGGGCGCCCCTACAGTGGGCGTCCTCGGGCCCCATCAACCTAGCCGCCCCTACAGTTGGGGTTGATCTGTAGAGGCAGCTCAATCACCAGCCGCCTCTGCAGTGCCCATTTGTCTTTTTTCAAATTTTAAAATTTGAAAGGTTCAAATTTAATCAAATGATAAGATAACCAAAATAAAAGTTGTAGATCTTGATGAGTTGAACAACTTTTGTATTCATCACTTTTACATCTGAAATCATTTAGGGTTTGAAAATTTGGTTTGAACTTGTCAAATTTTAAATTTTAAAATATGTAAAACATTGTCACATCCAAGTTTGATCAAACTTAAATGCTGAAGCATGATTTTAGAAATTTTTAGAAAAAAAACCATCATATTTGGAGTTAGTATGAGGGAGAACAATTAGTTACAAAGTTTACCCACAGATTAAAAAGAGAAATCACACTGTTTTAGATGATCCTTATATGATCATAGTGAACAGTGTGATTTTTTTTAATCTGTGGATCAACTTTGTAACTAGTTTTTCTTCCTCGTTCTAACTCCAAATCTGATGATTTTTTTTCCTAAAATTTTCTAAAATTATTCTCTATCAATTTATTTTGTTGGTTTTGTCAATATATACATATGAAAAGTTTGAGCAATTTAAATTTTGAATTTCAAAAAAATGCAACTTCAGACAAGATTTTGGTACCCCAAATGATTTTAGCTGAAAAAGTGATAAATACCAAAGTTGAATAACTCATCAAGATCCACAACTTTTGTATTGGTCATTTCTTCTATGACAAAGTGGTAATGACATTGTTCATAAATGTGACACATCTCTCGTAAGGTTTTATAAACTATATGAGACATGTGTAAGATTAGTGAATAATGTGTGCTAAGAATTTATCAAATGAAGAAATGACCAAAATAAAAGTTGCAGATATTCATGAGTTGAACAACTTTGATATTCGTCACTTTTTATGTTGAAATCAATTTGGGTCTTAAATTTTGGTTCGAACTTGTCGTTTTTCAAAATTTCAAATTTGAAAGGTTCAAATTTTGTCAAATGATAAGATGACTAAAATAAAAGTTGTAGATATTAATGAGTTGAACAACTTTGGTATTCATCACTTTTTATGTTGAAATCATTTTGGGTCTCAAATTTTGGTTCGAACTTGTCATTTTTTAAAATTTCAAATTTGAAAGGTTCAAATTTTGTCAAATGACAAGATGACCAAAATAAAAGTTGTAGATCTTCATGACCTCTACAACTTTGATGTTTATCAAATTTTCATTTGAGATCATTTGGTGTCTCAAAATTATTTTAGTAGTTTTGATTTTAATTTTTTTAAATTTAATTTTTTTCCCCATTTTTAAAGGTTCAATTTTGCAATTTTAAACTGTTGTAGTTGTTTTAGTTATTGTATATGTAAATATATCTATAAAAAATAATTATAAAATTTTGTATTGTATTATTTATTATTTACATGTGAATAATTCATTTTGATTCAGAATTTTGAAAAAAAAATTCAACTGTAGGGGCGGCTTATAACCTCAGCCGCCCATACAGTGCCTCTGAGGTATCCGGATTCTGTTCTCTCCGTCCGATCCTCGTAACGAGTGTCTGGGATTGGGTTTTTCGGATTTTGCTAGAATCAGATTCTCCTCGATTCTCCTTCTTCTCTATAGCTTCTCCTCTCCTTCTCTCTGCTTCCTCCGGCTTCGCGTCCGAATCCAGTGAAGCAAATATATACCCAGCTTCAGCTTCTCCTTCCTGATTCTTCTCAAAATATCTCGTCTCCTCCTCTCCCGAGCTCGACGCTTCTCCTCACGCAGAAACGCCGCCGCCGCCGCCTTCGCCCCTGCGTTGCCTTCCTCTCCCTCTCCCTCTCCCTCTCCCTATCTCTCTAGACGTGGCGCCGTGCAGACGGGGCCCAGCGCCGCTGGTACACCGCGCAAGGCGCTGGCGGCACGACGGCGCCCCCCGGGCTGCGCTGCAGCGCCGCGTGTTAGCCCCGGCGGTGGACGTCCCCGGTCACTGCGCGGCAAGAGCGGGCCCCAGCATTTGCCGCCATCCCGGATGCCTCCCGGCGCGGCCTCCTCCGGCCGTTCCGCATCTCCTCCTCTCCTCAATGAAACCCTAGGTGCCTGTGCTCCATGACCCCGGCTACGCATGATGTCTTTCTCTCCGGCGGCGGCTCAGCTCGGCGGCCGGCTCTGGCAGTATGTCACCCCTCCACCCGGGGTTCCGCGGCGGCTGAGGCGGCGCCTGCACTGCACAGGAACCCAACCACCAGGTATGGATGGTCATGGCACTTCCCCTACTCTATTTGTGCTTCATAAAGTGTTTAGTTTGCTAGATTTGTTACCGGAGGTGGATAAGGGATTGGTGTTGGTGCATGGGGGTACTGTGCAAGTACTAAGTATGCATACCTATAAGACACTATATATTTAGAACACCTTATCAAATAGCAATCTCTTAAGAAAGTGCTCATCCGAGATTTAAAATAGCCTATGAACCCATATTAGCATGCTTCCTTCTAAAGTATAGGGGACCACAATAAATCAGTACACATGTAGCTGCCTCCTTTCTCGATTATTATAGCAAGGCCTTTCTTTAGTATATTTTTTACTTTTACATATTTCAAGCTCAACTTATTTTGTGCAGGTTCTAACTCTTATACTATATCATTTTTTGGTAATTTTATTCAGTTCTTTCCTTTGTACTATGTTCTGTTTCTTAGGCTCAATGCAGTGCTCCCCCTGCCAGGCTTACATTATTACGATTGTTTATGTGCCCATCCAATACTACAAGCTTGCGTTGCTTTTTTAGCTATTGCGATGCCTGATCCTTCCATCTTGGTCCCCCAGACAAACTAAAGCAAACTGACATATTTCACTTCTACATTATAGGTTCCTTTCAGGATTCGGATTCACTCTTTTGTTTCAGAAGAAGTGCATTGAATTACATTGTGTCATCGGTTAAGGACTGGGATTCAATAGGAGCCAATTTTTTTAGGGGACTGGAAGAAGGAAGTGCCTATTGTTCTTTGCATCTACCAATACATGCATTTTACTTTCTTAGTAATCTGACCTATATGCCTGTTCCAATACAAGTTTCCTAATTTGTTAATCTGTTTTTTTCTCCTACCCTCTTGCAGGGTCCTTTTGGATTCTCAGACAGGACAAGTGTTTCATCGTTGTAGCCTTTTTTACACAACTCAGGTTGGTGTTCATTTTTTAGATTGGACTTTCCTGCCTTTCAACTGTTATTCTGACCTCTCTCTTATCTATGCACTCTATAATCATAGCAGGCCACTTTTCTTTTTTTCCTTCTTGCAGGACCTCAGCAACCATGCAAGATCAGTTTCAGCATAATGAGCTGAAGGCATTCTCAGGTGAAGACATCCTCAGCATGTGGCTTAATGCATCATATATACATAGTGCATAATTCCATTTGTCAATATTTTTTTGGTATCTCCTGGCGTCTACCTGCGAGCTTCTTCTCATAATGATCAGCTTCAATCCGTGACATCACTTGACCTTTCTCTTGGATGAAATTTTATGTTGCAACAAGACCATTTATATCGACCCTCACTGTTTCTTATTCGTGCTGTACCATACCTAGGCTTCTATGCTGAATGGATTTTTTTTCCTCTTCAAACTAATGGTGGATATTGTTCTATGCACCTGAATAATGATATTGTCAATGTTCTGAATACCTCCATTGCTGCCATATTGCCAGCTGACTCTGCATTGTTCTGGGATTTATCTTATTGATTAGTTAGTTCCATTCCAGAGATCCATTGGTTGTTTCAAGGGACAGCTCTGTTTCCTCTATTTACAAGTCTGCAGATGTGGTCAGATTTGAATTTGAATTTGAATTATTTATTTTTTTTCTAGAAAATCCACTGTAAGGGCGGTTCTTGATTGAACCGCCCTTACAAATACACACAGCAGGGGCGGCTGGTGATACAGCCGCCCTTACAGAAGTCCACTACAGGGGCGGCTGATATTACCAGCCACCCCTACAGAGGGCACTGTAGGGGCGGCTGAAAACACCAGCCGCCCCTACAGAGGGCACTGCAGGGGCGGTCAGGAAACCACCCCTACAGAGGCACCCTCTGTAGGAACACCCTAGGAAGGGCGGCTGGCACAGCCGCCCCCTACAGAGGCTCTAGAGCCGCCCCTACAGTTAACTTCTGTAGTAGTGTATAGTAATGGTCCTGCCCTCAAGCGAGCCACTCTAAGCAAGCATAGTAATAGGTTGTTGGTGGAATATATCCTAAGGTGGAGGAGAGAAAAAGAGTAGCCATCCTGCTTTCAAACGAGCCACTCCAAGAAAGTATAGTAATGGTCCTGCCCTCGAGCAAGCCACTGTAAGCAAGCATAGTAATAGGTTGTTGGTGGACTATGTCCTAAGGTGGAGGAGAGAAAAAGAGTAGCCATCCTGCTTTCAAACGAGCCACTCTAAGTACAGTAATTGTCCTGCCCTCAAGTGAGCCACTCTAAGCAAGCATAGTAATTGTTGGACTATATCTTAAGGTAAAGGAGAGAAAAAGAGTAGCGAACCATCCTGCTTTCAAACAAGCCACTCCAAGAAAGTATAGTAATGGTCCCATCCTACTTTCAAACAAGCCACTCCAAGAAAGTATAGTAATGGTCCTTGTGACACAACCGCCTAATCTAATGCCTCCCAGAAGTACTTGTCTTCCATTAGACACTAAGGCCCTGTTTGGTTGGGCTTTTGGCTTTGGCTTTTGGCCCCAAAAGCCAAAAGCCCAACCAAAGGGGCTGCTTTTGGAGGGTGTTTTTTCAGAAGCAGCTGCTTTTCCGTAGTTCATTTTTGAAAGCTGGTTTGATCCTGCTTTTGGCTTTTGGCTTTCTGCTTTTCGAAATTAGTGGAATAAAAAGCTCTTTCATAGTTGTTTCAAGAGAGATAAAGATAAAAGGTATATTTTATACTTGTTTAACCAAACAACTTTCAGCTTTTCTACAGCTCACAGCCCACAGCAGCTTTTCCACAGCTCACAGCCCACAGCAGCTTTTTCCCACAGCCACAGCTCAACCAAACAGGGCCTAAGTACTCAAGGGAGGAACCAAATTACGCAGTTCCGTCGGGCACACCCCAAGGGAGAACCCGAAAATCCACATTTTTCCATCAGGATCACAAATGAGAGAATAAAGCTTACAACATCATTAACCATTTCTTACATCACTTTCCATGCAATATCAGAGTATAATATTCATTGTTTATAATAGCGGAATATGATCATGTTATCAGTGTTATGAATAATTTAATTTAACAGCAGAAATATAAACACGTGATCAGAATTACAGTGGAAATAAATATCTATTCATGACATGATGAAGCATTGATATATAAACTATGACATCAGATTATAAAACTTCTATTTATAAATACTTTTAGTGAGAGTTATAAATAAAACTATGATCGCAACGTAAAGGAATCCTCTCTGAGCCCACAAGGAGGAATCCGCACACAAGGGTCAGCTTTAGCATCCGCCTGTCACCTGCAACAGGGGGAAATAAAACCATGAGTACTCAATTGTACTCAGCAAGACTTACCTGACAGGAGGAAAGAAAAGACTCCAAGGATATACAAGGCTATCTGGCTTGTGGGTTTATTGCATCTACAGTAAGCATTACTAAGCGTGCGTCCTTATATTCAATTTTTATTAGCAGTCAATATTAGTTCATTAGCTAACCATTCGGTGTAAGCACATGTGCTACTTTCAAGCAGGTGGTAAGCAATCAGAATCATTTAACCATCTTTCATCTTCCAGTTCTTACTACAGTGCTAGAGTGTAGACAAGTCGTACCGGATCACCCGACGATTTAGGAATCAATGTACCCAGCTGGGTACCCCAAAATACATGCCCTACTTGTACCCCAGGCACAAGCAGGACCAACCCACTACCCTCCTGTCACGGAGTCTAGGTCCCCATCCAAACTTAGACTCCAAGCCCCCACCCCTAAGTCCCGGACTCAGTGCGGTGCTAGGATCTCCATCCAAAAACCACCCTGAAAGTAACAAGTCTTTCCTACGCCCATACCCAAGTATGTGCTCGGGATAATAAGTCTATGACTTGCCTAGAGTCCAATGCAACGGTCAGTCCTTAACCGACATAGACAGGGAAACAGTGTAACCAAGCTATGCCCTGTTGGCCGCAGGACACAACCTCTTACACCCACCAATACCCAAATCATATCCCTGCCCGGTCTCTATTTTTCCTTTCACCATTTTATCATAAGTGATAATAATATAGTAACAACAATAATATATTTCCTATCTCTTGCGAGTGACAGGCAATCACTCGACTTTTATCAAAGTCCTGTAGCATAGCAATCTACACGATCATGTCATACTAGTAAGACTCATAGGATATATATATATATATATATAATTTAAAGTACAGAAAAAGTAGGGGTTATACACTGGGGCTTGTCTGGGTAAGATATATACTAAAAAGTTAGTATCTGCATCTTCAGATCATCCACCATCATATGAATAGAAAGCCCATTGTATTATCTCCTAGAGAGAATACCATTACACCATCTTCAGATTCCTAATCACCCTTCAATTAATCTGTTGATCCATCATCGTACATATATGATATGCATTGATGCAATTGATGCAACAGATAATTAACAAGGCAACAACAACTCTTAAAACAGAGTACATACTACGAACTAACAAGCTAGCTCTAATAACTAACGTACTAGTCAAGAAAGGTGTTTCTTTATTTCAATATCGTCGAGAAAGGTGTCATTTCCCAACAAGTGCTATAGTTATAAAATTCCAAGGTGTTTCTTTATTTCATTTATTTGATTTACTATATATTTAAACTAGGGCTCATTTGCTATCTTAGCAATTTAATTTCTCTGCAGCGGCAAAAATTACAGTGGACACCTAACCATATGATGAACCTACCATAAAAATTTCATAGCATTTGGACTAAAGGAACTAATTTAATTAATTACAACAACAATAGATTAATTTTTAAGGCAAATTATTTTGCACTAAAGCATATGATTTTATGTGTTCACACTGTAGTACAATCTGTGTAGAGTTCAACAAAATTGCATTTGTCATTTTACAATTTTTATTTGATTTATTATGAATTTTACAAGTCTCAACCATTTTAAACAAAAACTAGAAAAAGAAAAGGGCACCTGGGCCGGCTTCGGCCAGCACGGCCCACACTGGGCGGCCAAGAGGCCCAGCCAGCCGGGTAGGCGGCCCACCAGTGCGCATGCGGCAGCGGCCCATGGTCGGCTGCGTCCCACGCGGCCAAGGCCCAGAGGGACATGGCACTAGGCCCAGGCGGGGCGCCGAGCAGGCCGCGACCGTGGAGGCGCAGGGCGAGTGGCCAAATAGGCCGGCCCACGCTGGAAACCCAGCGGCGGCGACACCAACTTGCACCGAGGCCCTCTTACTTTTACTTAATCCACCCACATGACATTAACACTATTCATGTAAGTCACGGAAATTACATTGAGAACCCTGAAAAAATTCTCTACTTCAATTTCTCACCTCCTCTTCATCTTCAACGAACAGAGGAGGCACGGGATGGGCGCAGCCGACCAAATCCCAGCCACCTGCGCACCCGTCGGTGGTGGGGAGACAGCGTGGGGCAGCGGCAAAACCTGGACGCGCACGGGTGTGGCCAAGGTTGTCCCCGCCATGGCCCGCAAAGACGCGGCCACGTGCAGCGGCGGGCGTGACGACCGGTGGTTGACGACAGTGGTGGTCGCTGGCGACTCCGGTCGGCGAGGTCCCAAGGTGACGACGGAGGGGAGGCACGGCACTTAGGGACCCGTGCGCACCCGCAAGCGGGGCGCAGCTTGGGCGAAGGCGACCGGGCCATGCCGGCCACGCGCGCCACTGGCCGCGGCGGCAGCGGCTTTGTTGGCTCTATGCAGTGGTGGTGCTGCGAGGCGCGGTGGCTGGCGAGGGCGGCTCGTCGGCACCGGCGGACATGGCGCAATCGACGGCGTGCAGAGGCCTCGACCGCAGCGGCGGGGAAGACGCTAGGGAGGGCAGCGCCATGGAGCAGTAGGTCCAGCGCGGGGCCGTGGGTCTCATGCGTGCGCTCATGAGGGGCCAGCGACGGACGGCAGGAGGCGTGGCGACAGCGGCCCGGCGTAGGAGCAAGCAGAGAAAAAGAGGTAGACAGCGACAGACACCGAGAGAGTGAGAGAGAAAATGTAGGGCAAAGGCAGGGACAACACGGCATGAACTGCGGCAGGGGCATTAAAGCGTGCCCGCGTGCGGCCACGCGCACACTGCAGCGCGATGTCGTGATGCAGCAGGCTATGCGATGGCATCGATCATGGCTTGGTAGGTGGTTCATGCGGTGGGCGGAGCACCACGTCGGCCAGATGGCTGGCCGGCAATGCACGCGGCGACCGCAGGCCGAGCCGTACGACGGTGGACCACAGGCCGAGCCGAATGAATTTAAAAGAGACGCAAAAACCACCGATTAGCTCGCCAAGTTCCAACCAACATGCACTACCCTAGAGTTGACACTACCATTTCCCCAACGAAGCAACCCATACGACCATAAGATGACCAGCGAGAAGGAAAGAGAGGCGCCAAGATAGACTGGCCACGCAGAACACCGGTTCACGGACAGAGCGCCACTAACATGGTTAACATGTTCAAAGCGTAATTGGGAAATTTTACGAGAGCATCGTGACTTCCAGACCAACCACAACCTACACCATGTTCAAGTACACATCTCGACGCAACCAGTTGTGCAAAAACATAGATATATTGCCTAACCAATTTTGTTGGAATTTAAATACCAAAATGGCATTGTCTACAATTCTTTTCTGGCTTAGAGAGAATAATAACTTAGCTAGAACCAACAACCTTTAGCGCCTTTGCCGAAATTTTTAATATGCCTAAACCTAATTAATTCCAACCACTACGTATTTCATACACTAGTCCATACGTCATACTGACTCGTAGAAATAAAACATCTAGGAACTAATTAACCCGTTGTTCAATATAATTCGAAAAAATGACATTTTTAAACATAAGTTAAATTTTAAAATCCGAGAAAATCGTTCGGTAAATCCTCTTAGGTCTAAATCTTAGTGCTAAGCAAGCTCGGAACACCAGAAGTGTTACAGTCCTGCCCTCAAGCGAGCCACTCTAAGCAAGCATAGTAATAGGTTGATGGACTACATCCTAAGGTGGAGGAGAGAAAAGAGTAGAGAGCCATCATGCTTTCAAGCGCCACTCCAAGAAAGTATAGTAACGTTCCTGCCCTCAAGCGAGCCACTTTAAGCTTTCAAGCAAGCCACTCCAAGAAAGTATAGTAATGGTCCTGCCTCATGCCCTCAAGCGAGCCACTCTAAGCTTTCAAGCGAGCCGCTCCAAAAAAGTATAGTAATGGTCCTGCCCTCAAGCGAGCCACTCTAAGCAAGCATAGTAATTGGTGGACTATATCCTAAGGTGGAGGAGAGAAAAAGAGTAGCGAGCCATCCTGCTTTCAAACAAGCCACTACAAGAAAGTATAGTAATGGTCCTGCCCTCAAGTGAGCCACTCTAAGCAAGCATAGTAATAGGTTGTTGATGGACTATATCCTAAGATGGAGGAGAGAAAAGAGTAGCGAGCCATCCTGCTTTCAAATGAGCCACTCCAAGAAAGTATAGTAATGGTCCTGCCCTCAAGTGAGCCATTCTAAGCTTTCAAGCAAGCCACTCCAAGAAAGTATAGTAATGGTCCTGCCCTCAAGCGAGGTGGAGGAGAGAAAACAGTAGCGAGACATCCTGCTTTCAAACAAGCCACTCATCCAAGAAAGTATAATAATGGTCCTGCCCTCAAGCGAGCCACTCTAAGCTTTCAAGCGAGCCACTCCAAGAAAGTATAGTAATGGTCCTGCCCTCAAGGTGGACTATATCCTAAGGTGGAGGAGAGAAAAGAGTAGTGAGCCATCTTGCTTTCAGACGAGGCGTTCCAAGCAAGTATAGTAATGGTTTGTTGGTAGACTATATCCTAAGGTGGATTAGAGAAAAGAGAAGCGAGCCATCTTCCCTCAAGAGCCACTCAGCCACCCTGCGCTCAAGCGAGCCACTCCGAGCAAGTATAGCAATGGGTTGTTAGTGGACATATCCTAAAGTGGAGGATAGAAAAGAGAAGCGAGAGATAAAAGAGAAGCTGAGCTGTAAGTTTACAACGCTTATACACGAGAACCAAGAATTTTTACAAGAGAAACAAGTAGTCCATAAATAAGTTAAGTAAAATATGAGTGGAGTAATAAATTAGCTGAGTTAGAATAGATTGTAAGGATGTTGTATTATTAGTCTTAGCTCTCATTTCTCACTCTTCTCTCACCCACGTACCTGACTCTCCACTATCTTCTCACGCACTCTGCAATGGGATAAGATATAGTTCGGCAGGAGTGACTTTTTCGTCAAACTTTAGCACTTTTTAGTTCAGTCCCCGTTTCCTATTTACCACTAGTTGGAGTTCGTGGCTTCACTAACAATTAGTCCTTTTAGCTCATCTGTTTGAGTTCTAAATTAGTTAACTAGTTTGTCTCGCGTGAAGTCTTCATCTAACTAAAATTTAGATGACGAAATTTTAGACAAATTTAGATGACTTAAGTTTTAGACAATCAGCATGCAGGAAGCCATAAAAGATGAGGACACCAGAGTTAACATTCCATTCCACTAGGGACAGACACGGCACTCGAAAGCACATTGACATTGAGATTAACCTTGTTTTTCTACCATGCCACCTCCATACCATATCACATTGTGGAGCAAGAAGGGAAGCCATGAGAGCCACCTTCTTGAGCTACTACTATAAAAACCACATCATCATGTCTTATGACCACCACTATTGATAATTACTAATATACCGACCTTCGCCTTCAAGGAAGTTGCTTTTTTTCTTCACTTTGTCCAAAGAAAGAAAAGGTGAAAAATAAGCTAGAAAAGAAAAGATAAAAAAAATACTAGTAGTAGTGGAGTGAAAAAGAAAAAAAAAAGGAGGGGGCCCTTTCTAGCTACTGCTGCTACTAGCTTCTCATGTCATGTCTCGTGTATACTGAGATCCAGTCCAGGGACTGCCCTTGTTTCAACCATGGTGACGCTGACCCATGATCGATCACCTTTTGACCTCACCTCTGTGGCTCTCTCCATCCTCCGGAAGAATGGCAGGTAGGAGAAAAAGCTTGCAGGCCGCAGCGACCTTTGACATGATCACATCACCGTGCAGCTGTTGGGGTTCTCGTCGCTGAACATGTTGTCGTGCGGGTGCCGCTGCGGCATCGAGTGGTAGTAGTACGGCGGCGGCGGCGGGTACTGCATCGCCGGCCGTCCGTACCCGTACCCATAACCCATCGCCGGGTACCCGCCGGGCCCGCCGCCGTGACCATTCATCTGCTGCTGTTGCTGCATCATCGCCATGTACTGCTGCTGCTGCGCTTGCGCCAGGGCCATGGGGTTCCCGGTCGCCTGCATCATCTCCGGCGGCCCGGACGGCATGCCACTGCCACCGGCTTGGTAGAACCCAGCAGCTCCAGGCATGCCGCCGCCGGCTGGCATGCCATGGACGGCGCCGCCACCGCCAGGCTGCATCATCTGCATGCCATTGCCACCCCCACCCATGTGCTGGTGGTGCGGGTGGTGGTGGCCCATCGGCGTGCCGCCCATCTGGCCCATGGCCTGCCCCATGCCACCGGGGAAACCGACGCCGCCCATCATGTTCGACGGCCTCATCATCATGCCGGGGCCCGGTTGCTGCTGCGGCTGATGCTGCGGCGGCGGTGGCATTGCCATGCCGCCCATCATCGGGGCGCCGGCACCGGCAGGCTGCCCACCGCCGCCTCCCTTCTTGCCCTGCTGACCCTGCTGGTTCCCGTTCCCGCCACCCTTGCCGTTCTGCAGCGCCTGCGAGCCGCCACCGTTCTTCCCGCCTCCCTGGTTCTGCTTCCCGCCCGAGTCCTTCTTGCCGCCGCCGCCGTTGTGCGCGTTGCCCTTCATCTGCACGGGGATCTCGTTCCCACCGCCTCCGCCCTTCTTGCCACCCCTCTTGTCGCCCCCGGCGGCGGCCGGCGGCATGGCCACGGGCTTCATCGTCATCTTGGGGTCGCCGTACAGGTCGTCGTCGTCGAAGCCGTCGTCCTCGAAATCGTACTCGTCGTCGAAGTCATCGAACTCGTCGTCGAACTCGCTGCCGTCGTCCCCGAACTCGTCCTCCTCGGGGTAGCTGAACTTGACGGCGTTGTTGTCCTTGGCCGGCGGCGGCGGCGGAGGCGCGGGCGCGGCCGCCGGGAACGGCGGCATCTTGCCGCCGCCCATGCCCATGAGGAACTCGGGAGGCAGCTTCATGCCCTTCATCTGCATCAGCTGCTGCATCTGCTGTGGCGTCGGCTGCGGCAGCATCATCTTCGCGTCTTTCCCGCCCGCACCACCGCCACCACCCTTGGGCTGCTGGCCCTTGCCGCCGCCGCCACCCTTGGGCTGCTGGTGCTGGCCCTTGCCACCGCCGCCGCCGCCGCCGCCGTCCTTGGGCTGCTTGTCCTTGCCACCGCCACCGCCACCGCCGCCGCCGCCAAGCTGCAGCTTCTGGAGCTGGCTCACCACGCCAGGCTTGGCGCCCCACAGCTGCGCCGGCTTGCCGGCCTTGTTTAGCTTCTTGATGACGGTGGCCGGATCCATGAGGCCGGATACCGTCACCTTCCCCTGCTCCGCATCTATGCTGCTCTGGTACACACCTGCAGATCAGCCCAGCACTTTTCATTTCTCTTACTCTACTTAAGAGATACTAGGGGAAAAAATGAGCTTTTTTTTAGAATAGAACAAGAACAAAGCATGCAGCAAAGCTGAACAGACACTGGCGAGCAGCGAGCACAACTGCACAAGGGAACAGAACAGGAAACAAAAGAAATGAAGCAATTTGGCTTAGAAAAATGTTTCTTCGTTACCATCAATCTTGTGGAGGATCTTCTTGACCTTCTTCTCGCACCCATCGCAGTGAATATTCACTTTCAGCACGCACGTCTGGGAACCAACCAACCAACAGAAGGAAAACAGAATGTTCAGAGAACTGAACAGCAGGAGACATGACACGCAAACAGTGTGTGTGTGATGAAAATCGCAGCAGACACAAGAAACGACATGAACATGGAAGATGTGTTCCAGTGTGCGTGTGGTAGTTGAGTCGGCAAGAAGCAAAGCAGAGCAAACTCACTCTTACCTGCACCTTGAGCACGTCCTCCTTGCTCATCTTTGAGTTGGCCACCTCAGATGCTGCAGCCAGCAAACAGCAAACGCACAACAAGAGGCTTCATATCTGGTTTGGAAACACTCGAATCAGGGAGAGAGGAACAAGAACAAGAACAGCAGCATCCAGGAAACGTTTCCCATGCGTCTCTGAGAAGACAGCTCTCATTCAGTGTGCGTTTGTGTGTGTGAGAGAGAGAGAGGAAGAAGAGGACTTATGGCTTTGCAATAAAATACTGTCCCTTCACACACACTCACACTCAGAGAAGAATGAATATAGAGAGAGAAGAAACAGATCCTTGTCGTTAGAGAGCCATGAGCAAGGCTCATGAAGCGCCTGCCTGCGGTGTGGTCCAAAGGAGGAAGAAGAAAGACAGGAGGAAGAAGAGACTCGCTTTCGCCTCCAACTCAATTCAACTCTATCTACAACAAAGCTAAGCACATGGATGGTGCTTACCAAGCTTTTATTTGCTTGAGAGAGCGAGAGATGGATCGCCTGCCTTTGGAAGGAAGCCTTTGCTAGCTCTGCTTCTTCAGCGGCAGCTTGTGAATAATGGTTGGTTGGTGCTTGTGCAAAAGACGGGGCAGCGAAAGAGGCCGGAGGGAATTTAAATAGAGTGGCCTTGTCAGCAAGTACAGGGAGAGAACGGGAGAGGTGTGTTGTGGAGCGAGCCTGACTGAGCATGCATGTGAGTGAGGTACATACTGAGATACTCCCAGTACTGCTCAGGTAGGAGTACGTATTATACTCCAGTAGAGAATACACTTCGAGATGTCGTTATACTACATACTAGTAGTAGTAGTAGAGTCTACGGTGAGAGACCGATCACCGATGTTGTGCTGCATGAGCGGGGGCCCCGGTGAGCAGAGGCAGCAGCACTGAATCAGGCAGGGGCAGGCAGACGCCATGTGAGCCTTGTCTCCCGGCCGTCCTCCTCCTCCTCGAATTCCTAGCTGCTGACTGCTGGCTACTGGCGGATACCTGCTCCTCTCCAGTCTCTGCACTGTATCCGCCAGCAAAAAAGTTCCATGCTTTCCCACGAGCACACAGGGGGGAGGCCGAGCAGAGCACCGAGCGCGCACGGCAATGCCAAGGTTTCTGTTCCTAACGGCCGGGCGCCGTCATACTGTAGACATGGGTGTGTCATCTTCTCCTCTCCGCCCAAAGGTTCACGCCTTGTTTAGTTCACCCTCAAATTTCAAAAAGTTGCTACAGTACCTGTCACATCGAATGTTTGCGGCCTGTGCATGGAGCATTAAATGTAGACGAAAAGAAAAACTAATTGCACAGTTTGGTGGGAAATTGCGAGACGAACGTTTTAAGCCTAATTAGTCAATGTTTGGACACTATTTGCCAAATAAAAACGAAGGTGCTACAGTAGCCCCAAATTCCAAATTTCGCGAACTAAACAAGGGCTCAGTTCAGTTCAGCTTTCTTTCCCTCCTCCATCCACATTGTAGAATGGAATTGTACAACTGGATGCATCGTATTGATCACAGGTGGTGTACATATATAGGAATACAGAGTGGCCTTTGGCCATGGCTATACATGCGCGAGCGGCTATGCGTGCAAAGCGGGAGTGTGGGCGCCGTGGAGACCGGGCGCGCATGCGTGCGGGAGCGCATGCTCTGCGGTCAAGGACGTTGGCGAGTGCGCGGCCATGGCGCACGAGTCCATTGGAGACTTGGCGTCGCTGAAGACTCAGGCGGTGCTCCGCTGACAACCCCCCCCCCCCCCCCCCCCCCCGCAGTGTCGACGTCGGCAGTCGTGACGGAGAGGCTGTCCCTGAAGTCGAAGAAGAGCGCCGAAGGGAGACCTTTGGTGAACACATCGGCTAGCTGTCGAGCACTGGGTACATGCGTGACGCGGAGCTCGCCAATGGCTACCTTTTCCCGGACGAAGTGTATATCAAGTTCGATGTTCTTGGTGCGTCGGTGATGGACTGGGTTCCTGGACATGTACACCGAGGAGATGTTGTCGCAGAACGCCACCGTTGCCGTGGGCACCTTGTACAGAAGTTCGCCGAGGAGTTGGCGTAGTCATGAGCACTCGGACACAGCATTGGCTATGGCGCGATACTCAGCCTCGGCACTCGACCTCGATACCGTGGTTTGTCGTTTGGACGACCACGAGATGAGGGATGAGCCAAGGAAGACGCAGAAGCCCGATGTAGATCGCCTCGTGTCCGGGCATCCAGCCTAGTCCGCATCCGAGTAGGCAGTGATCGTCGGCGAGGAAATGGCGTGCAGTTGAATGCCAAGATGAGCGGTGCCCTTGACGTACCGAAGGATACGCTTGAGCATGGTGAGATGCACATCCCGCGGTGCATGCATGTGAAGGCAAACTTGTTGCACAGCATATGCGATGTCGGGGCGGATGATAGTCAAGTATTGTAGGGCACCGGCGAGGCTCCGATAGGAGGTGGCGTCGTCGATGAGGGTGCCGTCTGTTGCCGAAGCCTTGCCCTTCGTGTCTGCCGGAGTAGCGACAGATTTGCAGTTCGCCATACCTGCGCGCTCCAGCAGGTCTTCGGCGTACTGCGTCTGGGAGAGGAAGAAGCCGTTGCCTGTGCGTCGAACACCAATGCCGAGGAAGTGGTGGACGGACCCCATGTCCTTCACTTTGAAGGCGTCCTGCAGCCGCTCGACGATGTGCTGAAGAAGTCCAGTTGATGATGCGGAGAGGATCATGTCGTTGACGTACAGCAGGAGATACGCCTGGGCACCGTCGCTGTTGTACACGAAGAGAGACGTATCCGCTCTCGACTGTACAAAGCCGAGCGAGGTCACGTGCCCGACGAAGCGGTCAAACCACGCACGGGGAGCTTGCCGGAGGCCGTAGAGGGAGCGTGACAGGAGGCAGACGTGATCCGGCCGTGCGGAATCGGCGAAGCCCGTGGGCTGCTGACAGTAGACTTGTTCCTGCAGGTTGCCGTGCAAGAAGGCGTTGGAGACGTCGAGTTGATGAGCCGGCCACTTGCGGGACGCCACGAGCGTGAGGACGGTGCGTATAGTCGCCGGCTTGATCACCGGTGAGAACGTTTCGCCGAAGTCGATGGCGGGTCGTTGAGTGAACCCACGGAGGACCCATCGAGCTTTGTAACGCTCAAGGGTGCCGTCGGGTTTCATCTTATGCTTGAACACCCACTTCCCGGTGATGATGCGAGCGCCGGGTGGCCTAGGAACGAGGGTCCAGGTCTGGTTGGCCTGCAGTGCGTCGTACTCGGCTTTCATGGCCGTGTACCAGTTGTCGTCTTTGAGAGCCGAGCGGACGCTGTGAGGCACCGGCGAAAGCGTTCCTGTGGCCGCCAAGGCGTACTTGGGGTTCGGCTTGTGGATCCCATCACGCGCTCGAGTGACCATCGGGTGACCTGTGGTCACTGGTGGGCGCGATGGTGCGATCGGGGACGAGGTCGTGGGCGACGTCGTGGGCGACGCTGTGGGCGACGTCGCGGGCGATGTCGTAGTCGATGCCGCGGGAGCCGGAGCAGGTACATGTTGTGCCGTAGTTGATGTCGGGGTGGCCGCGGACTGTTCGGGGGCGCCTCCCGAACGCACAGTCTGTGCCCGCGTCGGATGGTGCGGCAGCTCGGTGACAAGACGCTGCGGCGCGTCGTCCTCAGGTAGAGTTGGTGGAGAGGATGAACTTGACGCAGGCTCGCGGAGGTCGAGGTCACGGAAGGGGAAGACGTCCTCGTCGAAGACGACATGCCGGGACATGATGACGCGGCCGGTGGTGATGTTGTAGCATCTGTAGCCGCGGTGATCTGCCGGGTACCCGATGAAGACGCACGTAGTTGAGCGTGCTGCGAGCTTGTGCGCGGACGTGGAGATCATGTTGGGGTAGCAGCGGCACCCGAACACCCGGAGCTCGTCGTAGGCAGGCGGCACACCGAAGAGGAGCGAGTACGGTGTCGCGGAGGCTGTGGCGCGACACGGGCGCCGGTTGATTAGGTACGTGGCCATGGCGAGAGCCTCGGCCCAGAACGCCAGGGGAGCTGCACTGTGAATCAACATAGTTCTCACACAATCGTTAGTGGTACGCAAGATGCGTTCCGCCTTGCCATTCTGCTGCGATGTATAGGGACATGAGAGACGCAGCTGAATGCCGAGAGAGGACAGAAGGAGGCGCATGGCATATGAATCAAACTCGCGGCCATTATCTGTCTGAAAAGCAAGAATGGGGAGGCGGAATTGGGTGTGAACGTATGAGATGAACGCGCGAATGGTGGGGAAAACGTCAGACTTGTTGCGCAGGGGGATGGTCCAGAGGTAGTGTGTATAATCATCAAGAAAAACAACATAATATTTATATCTAGAGTGGCTATAAACAGGAGAAGTCCAGACATCTGAATGCACTATTTGAAAAGGGAAAAAAGTATGTGATGCTGAATTACTGAAAGGTAAACGAGTATGCTTGCCTAAGCGACAAGAAGTGCAAGAGTGAACATCAGCCTTATTACATTGAAAAGGAAAAGTTTGTAAAACTTGAGATGTAACTGGTTGGCCGGGATGTCCGAGCCGCTGATGCCACAGAGACGCCGTCGATGATGCAGTGAGAGCTTGATGAGGTGGAAGGCGGAGGGGTAGAGATCGCTGCTGCTCTCACATCGGAGCATCTCCTCCCTGGAAGGAAGATCCTTTATGGAGAAACCAGAGGGGTCAAATTCAATGGAAACATTGTTATCACTAGTTAAATGACGAACGGAGATTAAATTCTTGATGAGTGAAGGAGAAACAAGAACATCATTCAAATGTAAAGGAGAAGTGGCAGTGGGAATGACAGTGTGTGCTTGGTGAGTGACTGGCAACCGAGCACCATTGCCCACTGTGATGGAGGATGAGGAAGGACGAAGAGTATGGGAGGGAAGATTACCGGGGTTGGAGGACATGTGCGACGTGGCACCGGTGTCGAAGTACCAGTCAGACGTGCTCTGCGGATGATGTGGGACGCCGGTAGAGTGCAGAGCAGCGTAGAGGCCCCCCGGTGTCGAAGGAGTTGTTGGAGACGTGTGGCGACGGCGGCTGAAGGTGAGAGGCCATCAGCGCCTGCTGAGGCTGGAACGGCGGTCGCGGACCCAAGACCCCCGCGCCGGGAGCGCGGAAAGGCATAGACCATGCCTGCACCATGCCTTGCCACGGGTTGAATCCCGCGGTCCAGGGCGTGGTCTGGGTGTTGGAGTTGGTGGAGCGTGTGTTCCCACCGCCGTTGCCTTGTTTACGGCGCTGATCAGAACGGTTGTTGGATCGGTTGCCGCCGCCGCCGTTGTTGGTGTGGTTGTTGCGTGGTGCGGAGGAGCCGGTGTTGCCGTCGGTGGAGCCGATCCCGCCGCCGTGCCCGGAAGGGTTGGAGGACCCGTTGGAGCGGTCACCATGTGTCACGGTGAGGGCCTGCCCAGCCTCGGCGTTGGCGTCGTGCTGGAAGCTGAGCTCCTCGAGGATGAGGAAGGAGCGGGCGCTCTGGAAGGTGTGCGGCGGGTACTTGGAGGTGATCACCGGCTTGACGTAGCGGTACCGCGGGTTGAGGCCGCGGAGAAGGTTCAGCACCTGGCTGGGTTCGGAGACCGGGTGGCCGATGTCGCGCAGTTGATCGGCGAGGCGCTTCAGCTTGGTGCAGTAGGCGCTGATCGTCATGTCGCCTTGCTGCAGGGAACGCAGCTCGGCCTCCAAGTACACGGCGCGCTGCATCTCGTTGTCCTGGAAGAGCCCGGCGACTGCGTTCCACAGGGTGAAGGCATCGTGGCGATCATGGCGGACAGTCTCGAAGACACCCTTGGAAACGGTGGCGAGGATCCAGTTGACGACGCATGAATCAACCATGCGCCACTCGCCATCGCGGTCGGCGTCGGGGGTAGTAGAACGAACATGGCCCTCGAGGCCGAACTTGCCGAGGGCGGAGTTGAAGAAGTGATGCCACTGGCCGTAGTTGCCTTCATCCATATCAAGGATGACATGGACATGGTGGCGGATGGAGATGCCTTGGATTTGGGAGGCCGAGGCGGGGCGACAGAAAAACCATCTGCGGAGGAGGAATCAGAGTGGGTGGAAGAAGGAGCCATTGGAGCGGAAGAGAAGATGCGGCTTAGGGACTCTGGAAGAGAACCTGGGAAGCTGATACCATGTAGAATGGAATTGTACAACTGGATGCATCGTATTGATCACAGGTGGTGTACATATATAGGAATACAGAGTGGCCTTTGGCCATGGCTATACATGCGCGAGCGGCTATGCGTGCAAAGTGGGAGCGTGGGCGCCGTGGAGACCGGGCGCGCATGCGTGCGGGAGCGCATGCTCTGCGGTCGAGGACGTTGGCGAGTGCGCGGCCATGGCGCACGAGTCCGTTGGAGACTTGGCGTCGCTGAAGACTCGGGCGGAGCTCTAGCTGTTGGCGGTGCTCTGCTGACACACATGAATGAAGAACGAAGCACAGCTGCACAGCAAAGTGAATGGTGATCAATCAGTTTACTACCCTCCACACTGATCGATAAAGGGGGAGGCAAGGCAAGGATAGATACATGGTGCTTCCAGTTTTGGGGCCGTTCGGCTGGTGCAAAAATTGCACTGTTCACGGCTGGAAGTTACTGTTCATGGCTGATTTCCTCTCACAAATTTTTTCAGATTCCTTCGAAGTCCTCTAGCAGGAGCAGAGTACAGTGGTCTTTCTGGGGGTTGTTTCCCTCTACAAGCTTCAGATTTTGCATAGCAAAACGTTTGATAATCAGCATCTTTCTGCTCACCTTTCTGCGGCGCCATGGCATAGCAATGGCAGGCACAACCTAACATTCTACGTGAACAGCACACGAATACGGGCATAGTAAAAACTGTGCTGCTAGAGCGTGCGATCCATCCATGAACGAACGAACGATGCAGAGCATGTTCCTCTCCAGTCTCCACTCTCCACTGTCCCCTGTCTTAGATCCAATTTGGTATAACTTTTCTGGAAAGTCTTTTAGAGAGAAGCTGCAGTTAAAAACTCAAAATAAACAGGTACTACCAACTTCTTCCTTTTAGTAGAAAGGGAGGTGGTGGACATAGACACGAACAGAATAGGCTCCATAAAATGCTCATGGTTTGACTGTTGGTTTCAGTTTGTTTTGGTCACAGGCAGCATATAAGTGGACGTGGCAAACACACAGCCGTGCATGTGTTAGACGGATGCACGGTCGTCTTCAACCTTGTGCGCCCTTCTTCCTACGCCCTCCTCCCCTTTCTTCCTCCTCGCCGGCAGCCACGCTCTACTCCTCACCCTCACCCCTGCTGCTGCTCCTCCCCGTCGTCACGGGCGCCTTAGGGTTTCGCCGCAGCTCCGCCATGGCCATGGAGCTCCCTCGCCCCGAACTGGCTCAGCCGCCTCCACCGTCGCCAGGGCCCCTAAACCGGCATCCAGCCATCCCCACCATCTGGTCGGCCTTCCTCAGAATTGGGGAAGATGAGGAAGAGAGAGACAGAGAGAGAAGCTCACAAGAACCCTAACTCGCAGATTCTGGAAGAGGAGGAGGACGACGTACCTTGCCGACACCGCCGACGCCGGATCCGCCCGAAGCCACGTCGTCCATGGCCGCCGACGCTGGATCCATCTGAAGCCGCATCATCCATGGAGCGGTGGGACGCAGGCGCAGCCACTGGGGAGAGAGAGAGAGAGAGGCACAGGCGCATGCAAGTGAGGGAGAGGAGCTGGGCGTGTGGACGTGCGGGACGTTGAACGCCCGCACACCGGTAACAAATACAATAAGATGCAATACAAGTCCATAATATCTCTCTATGCACTATCGTAACGATGAGTTTTTCACGGTTTAAATACTAGGGTTATTTGGATCCACGCCATTGTAATTTCGTACTTCTCAGATATGCCACTACTATTTACCTATTTGGAAACTTGTCATTATAATTGTCTTGCTACCTGATTCATGCCATTTTCTATGCCTGAAACGGCACTGAACCCACTTGCAGATCGTTGTATTTTTGTATAGCCCAAAATACCCTTCTGACTACCCTCTCTACTCAATGACATACGGGCCCACCCAGTCATCCCCTTCCTCTCACATTCCCACAATTCCTTCGGCCGCACAGAATAGGCACCGTCACCAGCCACCCCCCCTCCATGGAGGCGTCGTAGTGCGCGAGGGCGCCTTGGTGGATCTCGGCATCACGGTCGCCGGCATGGGTGCGGTCCGCCACCTGTCTCTTCGGAGCAGCGCACCATGCCCGAGCAAGCCACTCGACTCCATGCAACCTGCGTGCACGACGGCGTGGAGCGCGTCCAAGCGGCCATCTGCGCGCTACCGTGCAACCGGGGGTCCTGGGCAAGGCCACTGGCGGCGGTGACAGCAACTCCGACACGTGGAAGCATATCCCCTCCGATCTCCCAAATCCGCAGGGCTCAGTTGTTCGATCCGGCTTCATGAGCGGATGCAAGGGCCTTGGCCGCCGCCGTTGACTCCACGGCCACTGCCGCCTACACCTCGTCGTCCTTGTGCAGTCCATGCTCCACCGTCCTTACACAGGCCATGCCTCGCCGTCGACCACGCGAGCGCCCAGAGCCGCCACCGCTCGGCCTTCACCTGCATAGATCAAGCTCTAGGATACGGCTGAGCCATCCCTGCCCTCGTCGGTGAGCGTGGTAGGGAGCGCAATGCGAGCTCCACTCTGGCCACTTCGAGCCATCACACACGTCGGAGGGGATGCGAGGAGCAAGGGGATGACTGTGTGGGCCCACATGTCATTGAGTAGAGAGAGGGTGGTCTTAGGGGTATTTTGGGCTATACGAAAATACAACGATCTCAAAGTGGGTTCAGTGCCGTTTCAGGCGTAGAAAATGGCATGAATTAGGTACGGAGACGATTATAATGATAAGTTTCAAAAAAAAGGTGAAGGAGTAATGACATCTTAGAAAGTACGAAAATTGCAATGGCACTAATGCTGCTACTATTGCTCTACTCCATCTGTCTACCTATCGATGTTTCACCACCGATAGCCTGCCACGGGGGTCCCCGGGGCAGTATTGTTCGGGCTTCAACGTATGCAGAACTCGACGGTAAACGCAAGAGACAGTCGATTTATCCTGGTTCAGGCCCTCGATCGTAGATCGAGTAATAACCCTACGTCCAGTCGGCGTTAGCCTTTTGCGTTGGATTGATTGTCAAGTGTTATGTTGTACAATTGTTGTCCTTCTCTCTCAGGAGCCCTGCCCTCCTTTATATAGTCAGGAGGCCAGAGTCCTAGTCGGTTTACAATGAGATTTCCTAGTAGGATTACTTAATAGTTCTACTACTAAGATTACATGGGAAGAATCCTAGTTGAACTATATCTTCTCTCTCCCTTGCGGGGTATCCTGTGGGTCCCGCATCGACAAGCCCCCAAGCACTTCATGGTTGAGCTCTGAAAGTCTCGCTTTGCTCCTTCAAGTCTTGTTGAGTAGGAACAAAATGTCATCCGAGTGCTTTCTGGAGTGAAACCTTGTAGCGCTTCTTGGGATCTTCGAGTGGTGAGTGCTTTTTGAAGAAAAAGTACATCCATCTGGTTGTAGCCCCCGAGCCTCTTGCTATTTGGAACAAGGAGCTAGAGGATCTTGTCTTGAAGTTGCTCTGATTGTTCGTTGAAGTTTTATCAAAAAGAACTCGAATATGGCTCGTTTCGGGTTCTTTTTGTCGTAATGTCTTGAAGTGGTCTGCGTTGAGGAAGTCTTTTGGTGACGTGCGCTTTTTCGAAGAAAAAGTGCACTCACTGAGTGTAGCCCCCGAGCCTCTTGCTATTTGGAACAAAAAGTTGGAGGGTCTTGATCTTTTATGTTGTTTGAAAATTTGTGTTCTGAAGTAGTCCTCGAGACTTGGATTATGTCATCATCCGAGTAGTTTTTGCGGCATCTTTCCGAAGCGGCTTTTTAGTTTTGGATTAAACCATCATCCGAGTAGTTTCGCGGCATGCAGCCTCCGAGCTTATGTCCGGGTTCTTTTTGGGTGAAATTACACTCACTGAGTGTAGCCCCCGAGCCTCTTGCTTTTGCTTGCAAAAGTTGGAGGGTCCAGATTCTTGTCTTCAAAAAATTCTGGGGCTATGTATCCCGCAGCCCCGTGCTTTCTCCGAGTTCTTCTCTTTAGAAAAGAAGTCGGATGAAGAGTCTTGATGTGTCGTCGTCGTTGTAGTCTTGAGTTTCTTGTATTCTTGGTCCTTTGTCTTTGGTTCCGAGCCTCCGGGAGTAGTTGAAATGAAGGCCGAGCTCCCTAGCTTAGTGTTGATTAAGCTATGATGCTGGCCGAGCCCCCGAGCGTATATCCGTGTTGTTTTGTTCAGGAAGAACTCGGATGCGAGGTCTTGGCGTATTCTTTGATAGTCTGCTGTTGTCAGATGTAGTTGTATGGTGGTGGTTGAGTGTAAATGCCTTTTGTTCACGGGTTGTACTGTGCTGGTATATTATTCCGAATATGCCCGTCTTCGAGTACTGTTTCCTCTCGCCTGAGTCATCCATTATTGAGTCCTATCTTTTCACTGTGTCCTTTGTTAGGCTTATTTCGTTGGTACTCCTAGTCCATGTGCGCCGCTCCTTTGGTCTATAAATACTGTCCCGGAGTGCTTGTTTTCATCCATTGGACATTCTGTTGAAACCTTCGTGGTCATGAACATGGTAGTTTGTGAAGTAGAGCAGCCCCCAGGCATATTTTGTAGTTCCTGTGTGTCTTGTCGTAGCTGGAGGAAGTCTTGTGATAGGGATTAGAGGTAGGCTAATCCTGCGACTGCATTGTGCCAGGATGTACGTGGTGGTAGTTGGAGGAAGTCTTGTGATGTGGGCTTCATTTCTTCATCTGGCAGTTCTGGGTTGATCCTCGTCGCCTGTCTTGAGACTGTCCGGTGCAGATCAACACCATATCCAACATCACATCGGTCTTGGGTAGACAGATGCCCGCCGGCCTTCTCTGCTCCATGTTGTCTTGTCGTGCTGCCGATTTCTGCCTTGGGTGCACTGCGTCCGTCCTTTGAAGAAAACAGTGTAGCTGATGGCGGTTTGTCCTTCCGAGTAGCAATTTGGGACACGTAGTCGTTCCAGAGCCTTGCCGTGTCCGTGTTCCTCTTTGCTACTTTGCTTTTTGTGGTGCCGAGTTCATTGGGTCTTGTAAGATTTGTAATCTTCTATTTTTGAAGTCGCTTGTAATGTAACGAATCTTGTCTTCTGAGTTGTCTTTTACTTTTCTGTTGTGATCCCTGTCATTCATGAGATTACCGAGTTCTTTCTTGAATAACCGGGTTCTTTTGTTCCTCGTGAGGTAGCCCTTTCTTTCTTCTTTCTTTCTTTCTTCTTGGTTTGACGGGTTGTTCTTGTAGCGATCTGATAACCCTGCCGTGGTGCTGGACGGATAAGTCTGAAATCTTCCCGTTGGTTTGTACCGTTGTGTGGATTTGTGCCCTCCGTCGTTTTAGCTGCGTCGGTAAATGGACCGTTGCGTTCCCACACTGTGTTTTAACGGGCCTTGTGGGCCGTTTGTATCACTAAAAAATCTATTTAAAGACCTTTTATCTTCCTTTCCCTTGCTGCCCAGCTCTTGCCTTTAAACCCTAGCTTTCAGAAATCCGCCGCCGTCATCGTCGCCGTCACCCGAGCACCATCATCCTAGCTTCATCTTTCTTAGTGCCTTTTTTGCTTCCGCCAGTTCATGGGAAAGAAGAAAATCGCAAGCAAGTCTCAGGCGACCTTCGTGGACGAGGAGTCATCCCTTTCTTTGATCGAAAACCAGGAGTTCGTGGCTATGAGGGCTGCTCAGAAGGTTTGGCCGGCTCCAACAACAAGCGAAGACTAGCTGCGCGAGCTCGTTAGCGACGGCTTGATCCAAAGCAAAGTCATCGCTGAATGGAGAGTTCCGGGCGAGCATCGGGTTCCAGCTCCGGGTCCTGGTGAGATTGTCCTCTTCGTTTCCTTTGTCCGCGCCGGACTTTGCCTTCTTGCTTCCGCTTTCCTTCATCAGTTTCTTGGTTATTTCAGGGTTAGTCTGAACCACCTAACCCCCAATGCCGTTCTCCATCTTTCTGTTTTCGTTCATCTTTGCGAAGCTTTCCTTAGAATCCCTCCTTCTCTATCTCTTTTTCGCTTTTTCTTTCGTCTGAAACCTCAACCCCGCCGTGAAGATACCAGCGTTCTTGGCGGTTGCGGGATTCAGTTTCGCCAGGGTTTCAAAATTAAGTTTTTTGACTATGACCTGGTCGATTCTGTAAAAGATTGGCGTGTCGAGTGGTTTTACGCTGCCAATTTGATCCCTTCCCTTGTCGTCCACTCCGGATCTGGTCCTGTGGTGAATGACCGATGGGACAAGAAGCTTGAGTCACCTGCTGAGATTCAAGCGATCCAGCCACTCCTTGATAGGATTAGCATGCTAAAACAGCAGGGTTTGACCGGCTTTGGTATTGTTTCGAGCTTTCTTCGTCGCCGGGTTCAGCCTTTGAAAGAGCGGGAGCATCTTGGCTTTGAGTATTCTGGGGCTGAGGATCCTTCATGCATGGTCCCAGCTCTTGAGCTGACCGGTGAGGAGGTACTCGAGCGTCTCTAGAAGATGCTGAAAGGAGTGAGCGTCATTCCTCCTGCTGTCTCTGAGTTCTCAGCTAACAACCCGCCCCCAGCTGTGAGTTGTCTATCTCTTTGTTTGAGTACTTTATGTACTCTTACTACATCCGTTCTTGCTTAGTTTTTCTTTGTCTCGGTGTTTTATCCTTTTTCGCAGGAGCTTGGGCGGAACTTTGTCGACCCGGTCCCTCTTGATGTTCTCCCCGCCGTGGCGGAGACTGGGGATAAACTTGCTGGAACTTCTACAATTAGTAAGTCCTAAACCTCTACCGCCCTTCCTGGGGTTTCTTCCGGATTTGTTGATGTATATGAAGAATATGTTCCTCGTCTAGTCCCTCGCGGTCCTCGCAGTGTCCCGAAGAGGGGGCGAACGGATGGGTCTTCATCTGGCCTGCCTGTCTCCAAGAAGCCTCACAAACCAAGTACTCCCTCAGGTACTCCAGTTGTTGCTAGCATGCTCTTAGGTGAGCACATTTAATACTCTTTGTTCCTTTATTTTCCTGTTTCTCTCTTGAACCGAGTACTTTTTATCCTCTTTTCAGCAGGTGCTCTGGTTTCCTTGGCTGAGGGAGAAGAGGATGATGAAGTACCCCTCATCATGCGGCGGTGAGTTGTTTTTCATATTCCTGTTGCATTGAATTTCTCTTCTTTGTCTTGACTTTTAGTCTTAAACTTTTTGAAGTAATCGGAGGTCGGGTGTGAGTTCTTCCGAGGCTCCCGTGCCGACTTCTTCTGAAGCTCCAGTGTCGAGTTCTTTGGTAGCCTCGGTACCGAGCTCTACCGCTCCTCCAGTGCGGAGTTCTTTCACGGCTCCAGCCCCGGCTTCTTCCGCGGCTCCGTTGTCGGCTATCCCGCTCCCGTCGCCGGGTGGCGGGGACGTTTTCGCCATCGTGGTTTCCCCTGCGAGGCCTTCTCTTGGCTTCGCGAAGAAGAAAGTGGTTGGGTGAGTAGATTCTAGCTTTATCTTTTTGGCTTCTATCTTCCTTCCTCTGGTTCTTATCGGTGCTTCCTTTTATCACTTTTCAGTGTTTTGTCTTCTCTCATTTCTTCATCGACTTCTTCTCTGCCTCCCGCCGTGCCAACGAGTTCCGAGCCTCAGGACTCACAACATTCTGTTGATGAAGTTGCTGCAGGGGCTTCAGAGCTACCTGACGAAGTTGCGGACTTGGCCGCTCCGGAGGTGACTGTGGCCGTCGCGCCGGGTCCTTCTGAGGGTTTGGCTCCGGCTTCCCTGGAGGTTGCTTTGGTCGTTCCTTCTTCGCCCCAGCCGGCCTCTCCTTCCCCTTCTCTTGCTTTCGGCGGTCCCTCTTTTTCCGGTGACGTGGTGCAACAGTTCGATGCCACCCATCGGTTATCGGAGCTGACCGCAGCCTGGGGGAGCTTGTCGACCCTCGCGACTTCTTTTGGTGAAAAGCTCCAGGTAGGTTTTACTGCCACTCCTCTTTTGCATGCTTGTTTTTCTTCTGTCCTTACGCCTTGTTTCTCTTTGCCTCTTTTTGCTCAGTCTTTCTCTCGTGATCATTCTGGCTTCTTTTTCTCATCTGAAAATAAGAGAAAGTTGTCTTCGGAGGTGGACGCTCTGAAAGCTGATCTCGACCTCCTCCGGGCTGAGTTGGAGACAGGGCATCAAATGCACCAAAAGGAGGAGAAGATCCTTCGTGCCCAGGTAGTGGAGACGGAGAAGCAGAGAGATGCCGCGGTGGAGTCTGCGAAGAATGAATGCAAAGGTGTCGCGGGTTCTGCCTGTTTCTTCTTGTATTTTGACTTCTTTTTTCGCTGACTTGTTCTTCGGTGTCTTGTCTAGCTCTCCGAGTTGAGAAGCAGAAGCTCTTGGAGAGTATCGATGAAATGAAGGCTCTTGTCCGCTCTAGTCATAATAAGGCTGAGGAGGTAATTACTCATGCTGAGGAAGAACTCACCCTTGCTAAGCTGATTAGGTGTGGAGCTGACAGAGATCTTGTGCAGGCCCAAAAAACTATTGAAGGCTTGTCCGGGAAGCTGGCGACGGCTACCGAAAATTGGAACGTTTTGTGGAAATCTTTTCGTTCAGTAGCTGATGTTCTCCGGACTCCAGCGGATGATGGGCAATCTTGGGCGCAGTTCATTCCCCGGATTCCGACTCGTTTCCAAGAGTTTGCGAAGAAGTGTGCTCAAGTATGTACCAAGAATGTGCTGGCCTAGGTCCGGGTCCTTGCTCCGGAGGCGCCTCTGTCCAAGATAGCAGAGGAAGCTGAAAGCCAAGAATACCTTGATGCCATTGAGAGGATGGAGCCTGAGGTCGAAGGTTTAGCCAGTAGGGTTGTAGACAGTCTAAATATTGATATTTCCCTTCCTGATGACAATGCCTGATCCGATTGACCAGCCCCTTGTAATATTGCACTCCTCTTTAAATGAAGATTCTTTATTTTCATTGATGTATTCTTTGCCTGGGTGTGGTCGAAGTTACTTGACTCGCTGAGTACTTTGTCCCATTTTCGTCTCTGCTCCGCAAATGACTCTGTGCGTTATCCTGACGAGACCCCTCGATTTGTCGAGTACTTTTCTTTTCTTCCTCTTTTGTGATCCGTCGAGTGCTTTGTCCACGCTGACATTTAAATCTTTGTGTTGACAACCTTTCGTCCGCGCTATGTAAAAACGACTCGGCATAGAATGTTGCCTTGACGAACTTCGGCATCCGAATGCTTTTTTGAGTAGCGCTTGTGCTTTTCTGAGGAAAAAGTATTCCTATCTGGATGTAGCCCTCGAGCCTCTTGCTTTTCGGAACGAAGAGCTGGAGGGTCTTTTGAAGCTTAATTTTGGTCGACTAGTTTTAGGTGTTAGCTTTTAGCTACCTTCATCGATGTGCTCAAGCGTTTTTAGCTATTTTGCTCTCGGCCGTGATGCTCATGCATGTTTTCAGCCATTTTGCTTTTTTATTTCGGGTGTTAGCTTTTAGCTACCCTCATCGGCGGGCTCAAGCGTCTTTTCAGCTATTTTGCTCTCGGCCGGGATGCTCAGGCATGTTTTCAGCCATTTTGCTTTTTGTTTCGGGTGTTAGCTTTTAGCTACCCTCATCGGCGGGCTCAAGCGTATTTTCAGCTATTTTGCTCTCGGCCGGGATGCTCATGCATGTTTTCAGCTATTTTGCTTTTTTGTTTCGGGTGTTAGCTTTTAGCAACCCTCATCGGCGGGCTCAAGCGTCTTTTCAGCTATTTTGCTCTCGGCCGGGATGCTCAGGCATGTTTTCAGCCATTTTGCTTTTTGTTTCGTGAAAACAACTCGTTGGAAGTCATGACAAGACATGCTGTGGATGAATATCATCTTTATTGATCATGAATATAAACTAATATATATGTTGTCGAAGAATATCGTCCTTTGTCGATTGTGAATGTTGGTCTCTTGTGGCTTGCATATCTGTTTTATCTTGAGTTGTTTTTACGCGTAGAATCTTCTTAGCTGGCTGATGTGCCATGTATTGCTGACTTCTTTTCCATCTTCGGTTATTAACTTATATGTGCCTGGTCCGGTGACTTTTGTGACAATGAACGGACCTTCCCATGGACTGAGTTACTTATGTCGTCCGTCAGTCTTTTGTATCCTTCTTAGCACTAAGTCTCTGACTTGTAGTGATCGAGGATGGGTACTCTTGTTGTAGTGTCATCTTAAACCTTGTAGGTATCTGGCTGACTGGAGGGTAGCATTTACTCTGACTTCTTCTGAGTTGTCGAGTTCTAATCCACTTGGTGAACTTGTCGATTGCTACAAAGATGTACTCGAAGCCGCCTTTTGCTTTCTTCAGGGGTCCCACTTGATCCAGCCCCCAGCAGGAAAAAGGCCAAGCGGGTGGGATGCAGATAAGATTGTGAGCTGGCACATGGGCTTGTCTTGCAAACATTTGGCAACCTTTGCATTTTCTGACAAGTTCTTCTGCGTCTTTCAAAGCTATTGGCCAGTAAAATCCGGTGCGGAATGCTTTGCCAACCAGTGTTCTTGAAGCGGCATGATTTCCACAGCATCCTGAGTGTATTTCGTCTAGGATTTCTTTGCCTTCTTCAAATGAGACACATTTTAGGAGTACTCCTGATGATGCTGCTCTTCTGTAAAGTCTATCTCCTACTAGAACGTAGTTTTTGCTTCTGCGAACAACTTGGGTGGCTTCTGCTTTATCTGCTGGCAATTTATTTTCTTTGATATAGTCGATAAAAACTTGGCTCCATGAAGTGTTGATTACCAAGATCTGAACGCCTTTAGCCTTAATTTCAGGGGTTGTCTCACCGGGTTGTTTGATAGAGGGAACTGATAGCTCTTCTATGAATACGCCAGGTGGAACCTTCGGCCTGTCTGATCCGAGCTTGGCGAGGACATCTGCTGCAATGTTGGAATCGCGCAGGACGTGTAGAATTTCTAATCCTTGGAAATATTTTTCAAGTTTCCGTATTTCAGCACAGTAAGCACCCATGTTTTCTTTGGTGCAATCCCAATCTTTGTTGACTTGGTTGATGACTACTGCTGAATCGCCGTATACGAGTAATCTTTTTATTCCGAGGGTAATTGCCATTCGTAACCCATGGATGAGGGCTTCATATTCTGCTTCGTTATTTGTCGCTTGCTACAGTATCTGAAGGACATACTTGAGTTGTTTTCCTTCTGGAGAAATGAGGAGGACGCCTGTGCCGGCTCCGCCTAGTTTGAGTGACCCATCAAAGTACATCTTCTAGTGATCGAGTATTGTATCTGATAAAGGCTGTTGAATCTCTGTCCACTCAGCCACAAAATCGGTAAGGGCTTGAGATTTGATTGCTTTCCGCGGGGTGAAATCGATTTTAAGAGCTCCAAGTTCAACTGCCCACTTTGATATACGTCCCGTCGCATCTCGGTTGTGTAAGATGTCTCCGAGCGGGAAGTCTGTCACCACGATAATCTTGTGGCTTTCGAAATAGTGGCGGAGCTTGCATGAGGTGATAAGTAGAGCATAGAGTAGTTTTTGTACATGCGGGTACCGGATTTTTGATTCAGATAATACTTCGCTGATGTAGTATACGAGTCATTGTACTTTATACACACGTCCTTCTTCTCTTTCTACGACTATTGTCGTGCTGACCACAGCAGTAGTCGCCACAATGTATAGCATCATATCTTCGTCTTTCCTTGGGGGTGTGAGAATTGGCGAGGATGTGAGGTATGCCTTAAGTTTCTTGAAAGCTTCGTCGGCCTCTTTTGTCCACTCAAACTTTTCTGTCTTCTTTAGTAGTTTAAAGAAAGGTAACCCCTTTTCGCCGAGTCTTGATATGAAACGGTTGAGGGCCGCCATGCATCCTGTTAGTTTCTGCACATCTTTGATACTTCTAGGTGGGCCCATCTCTGTTATAGCTCGAATTTGCTTGGTGCTGGCTTCAATCCCGCGCTGACTGACCAAAAATCCGAGTAGTTGTCCCGAGGGAACTCTGAATACGCATTTATTTGGGTTCAACTTCCATCTCCATCTCTTCAAGTTTTCGGAGGTTTGCTTTAAATCTTCAATCAGAGTGTCTGGGTTCTTTGTTTTCACTACTACATCATCCACGTATGCCTCCACATTTTCACCGATTTGATCCCCAAGGCAAGTTTGGATAGCTCTTTGATATGTGGCGCCAGCGTTCTTTAGTCCAAACGACATGGTTTTGTAACAGTAAGCACCGAACGGAGTAATGAAAGACGTCTTGCTCTGGTCTTGTTCTTTTAATGCGATCTGGTGATACCCTGGATAGCAATCGAGAAAGGATAATAGTGCAGACCCTGCTGTTGAGTCGACTATCTGGTCAATGCGTGGTAGCCCGAACGGATCTTTTGGGCAATGTTTGTTGAGATCTGTGTAGTCGACGCACATGCGCCACTCGTCCGTGTTCTTCTTCTGCACAAGGACCGGGTTAGCTAGCCAGTCTGGATGAAGGATTTCTCTAATGAATCCGGCTGCCATCAGTTTTGTGATTTCCTTTTTAATCGCTGCCTTCTTGTCGGGTGAGAATCGTCGTAGTCGTTGCTTTACAGGTTTGGAGCTTTCATTAACATCAATTCTGTGCTCAGCCAACTCTCTTGGGACACCTGGCATGTCGGCCGGCTTCCAAGCGAAGATATCTTTGTTGTCCCGAAGAAAGTTGGTGAGCGCGAGTTCCTATTTTACCGAGAGGTGAGCACTGATGGTTGCTGTCTTGGAGGCATCGCCGGTGCCCAAGTCGATTTGCTTGACGTCGGCTTCTTTTGGTGGTGTGATGATGCTGGGCTTTTTAGCCGGTATTTCTAATTCTTCTTGGCTCATCTCCGTAGCAATTGTGGCTATTTCTTTTCTTCCATTGTCGGCTTGTGCTTTGGCCGCAATTTGGATTGCCTGAACGTCGCAGTCAAAAGCACGCTTCAAATCGCTTCGAAGAGAAAGGATACCGTTGGGTCCTGGCATCTTAAGCAATAAGTACGGATAATGTGGTATTGCCATGAATTTTGCCAGTGCTGGGCGTCCGAGGATTGCATGATATGACGAATCGAAGTCTGCGACCTCAAATTTGATAAACTCTGTTCGGTAGTTCGAAGGAGTTCCAAAAGTAATGGGTAGAGTAATTTGTCTGAGCGGCATGGCTGCTTTGCCGGGTACTATTCCGTAAAAAGGTGTGCTTGTTGGTGTGATCATCCTGGCGAGTTGTAGTCCCATCTTCCTTAGTGTTTCCGAAAAGATGATGTTGAGTCCGGCTCCCCCGTCGATTAATACTTTGGTGACAGTCATACCAGCAATAGTTGGATCTAGAACCAGTGGATAATGGCCTGCGTTTCCCACGCTAGTCCATTGGTCTTCTCTGGTAAATTGGATAGGATACTGTGACTAATTGAGATATCTTGGTGTAGCTGGTTCTGCTGTCATGATAGTCCGTAGTGCTAGTTTTTCTTGATGTTTGCTTCTGCAATCTGGAGCCCCTGAGAAGATCACTGCTACCGTTCCCCTGGGTTTTTGGAATCCTTTGTCCTCGTGGTTGTCTTCGTCTTTTTTCTGATTGTCCTCTTTAGTGTTCTCCTTACTATCTTTTCTTGTGTATCAATCATTGAAAGTGTAACAATTTCCGATGGTGTGCCTCCCATTAGGGTGTAATGGGCAACGTATGTTTTCAATGTCATCATATCTTCTGGGTTTGGAAAATTTCTTTGATTTGTCAGCCATCGCCACGGTATTGTCTGGTCTACGTTTCCTTTCTTGATGTCTGCTATTTCGATGATTTTGCTTGTCCGGGTTGTCCTGGTTGCTTCTATTCGGAAACCTCTCTCGTGTTTTTTCTTCTGCAGTAATCATCTTTTCCACTGTTCGCCTGAATTCTTCATTGTTTCTCGGATTTTCTTTGCAGAAATCTTGAAATTGCCACCTAGCCATGATTCCGTGAGAGAAAGCTTCAATTACTTCTCGTTCGGTGATGTCATGCACTTGAGCCCGTAGTTCACCGAATCATCGATAGTAATTTCTGAGACTTTCGCCTCCCTTTTGCTTGAGTCGTTTCAGTTCTACATGAGTGATTGGGTGTGTAATGATTCGTGCAAAATTTTCACAAAAAGCTCTTTGCAAGTCCTCCCAATTTCTGATAGATCCTGGATTTAACTTGTCGAACCATTGGAGGGGCATAGTTTCTAGTGCCATGGGAAAGAACAAGGTTTTGATATCGTCGTCTCCTCCGGCTAGTTCAATTGATTGTGAATATATTCTGAGCCATTGCCTTGGTTCGGTTTTGCCATCATACTTGGAGTGGTTAGACGGTTTGAATTTGTGAGGTAATCGTACTGATGCCAACCTGTTCGCGAAACAGGGGAATCTGTCGTGCGTTCCGGCTTCTTTGAATTCGGATTCGGCCCCTTCTTCTGGCCAAGTATTGTTTTGATGGGAATAAGTCTGCGAGGCTGTCTGGGTAGGCACCCTACTCCTGGTCTTCCTTGGTTGTTCAAATTGGTGGCCTTGATTATGTTCCTTCCTACTTTCTCCGTTATGGCTTCCACTTGGCCCAAGTCTTTCGAAAGCGGATTTCCTTTGATTTTGATCTTCTTGCCTGCGGGTTGTTGATCTGGCGGGTAGTCTCGATCGGGCTCTCTCTTCATGCGTTCTTGGGATCGTCGACCGGAGCAAGTCCTGGAGCTGTTCATACTTCTCTCCGCGATGTGAAGTTGCCCTGAGTTCTTCTAATGCTTCTCGAATCTTATCGTAAGGTGTATTCACCGTGCGTCTTTCTTCGGCTTCTTGTTGTGATTTTCTTTTATCGTATTCAGCCAAATCTGACTCGTATCTGATCCAGGCTTCTCTGCGCTGCCTAGCACGGTGTTGGCGCCCTTGCTTCAACTTGTTTTTCCTTTCTCTAGCCTGTCTCTGACTCTCGGTTTCTCCATCGTAGCCCTGGGCAAAGGGTGATATGTTGGATTCTGACTCATCTGATGACCTGACATCGGGTGCTTCCGGGGGGTTTAATGGTGACCGAGGATGTCGAACCATGAGCACTTCCCGTACGTGAGCTGTTCTGTTATTGGTGTTAGTTTTCATACCGTCAGAGTTGCTGATGACTTCAGTAGACGCCTCGATGTCGTAGATCGAGTCTCCTTCTTGGTAAGGTAGAATAGCTGTTGTCGTTGTGCCGACTAGTTGGGTTCCGCTATCTTCAGGAACGGAACCTGGCCAGTGGATGATACAGTCTTGCGATGCTATCGTTAGCACGAGACCCTCCTGAGCTCCTGTCAGTGGTATCCCAAGCATTGGATTGAAAAACCTTTCGAACTGTCCCTGATAGGATTTTGTCGTGTTGTCGAGCCCAAGTGGAAAAGAACTCGACTCTTTGAAAGAACTCTGAGGGTAATCCGAGTTGTTTTGGATTGTGCTCTGGAATCCTGCCAAAAAAGAACTCGGTTTCTTGAAAGCACTCGAATAAGACTTCATCTCGGACACGGAGCTTGAATTCGAGTCGGATGCGCGTAGCCGTGAAATCTTATTTGAATCGGATATTATGAGCTGCGCGAATCTTCTGGTGAGCTGATCCGTCGTAGTTGCCGAAATAGGAAATTCTTCATGATGATCCGGATCTTTGAGGAGATGGCTTTGAAGCCTGCCGTAGTTGTCCGCCTCGCAGATCCATGAGCCGAAGATGAAAGTTAATCCCGTCGGGAAGATCATGTTATCGAGGTCCATCGAGCTCTCGGATGCAAAGTCGCCGAAATCCCCTACCTGGCGCGCCAGCTGTCGATGTTTCACCACCGATAGCCTGCCACGGGGGTCCCCGGGGCAGTATTGTTCGGGCTTCAGCGTATGCAGAACTCGACGGTAAACGCAAGAGACAGTCGATTTATCCTGGTTCAGGCCCTCGATCGTAGATCGAGTAATAACCCTACGTCCAGTCGGCATTAGCCTTTTGCGTTGGATTGATTGTCAAGTGTTATGTTGTACAATTGTTGTCCTTCTCTCTCAGGAGCCCTGCCCTCCTTTATATAGTCAGGAGTCCAGAGTCCTAGTCGGTTTACAATGAGATTTCCTAGTAGGATTACTTAATAGTTCTACTACTAAGATTACATGGGAAGAATCATAATTGAACTAGATCTTCTCTCTCCCTTACGGGGTATCCTGTGGGTCCCGCATCGACACTACTAGAGAGCGCAGAGTAACAAATAAATAGACACAGAGAAAACCAAGTACTCCGAGTAGTAAGGCCCCGTTTAGTTGCAAAAAATTTTGGCTTTTGGCTACTGTAGCACTTTCGTTTTTATTTGGCAAAAATTGTCCAATTATGGACTAATTAGGCTTAAAAGATTCGTCTCACGATTTCTCGGCTAACTGTGCAATTAGTTTTTTTTTCGTCTACATTTAGTACTCCATGCATGTGCCGCAAGATTTGATGTGACGGGTACTATGCAAAAAATTTTGGTTTTTGGCTTCAACTGAACGGGGCCTAATTGTGTGTGGTGTCAGGGTTATTAGCCAGCAGCAGCGAATATCGCTATACTCCTATACGAGTAGGAGTACTCCTACATGTCAGCATCTTTTCTTTTCCCGAAAACTTTCACAGTGCATGATTTTTCACTGTAGCATTTCGTTTGTATTTGTGAATTATTGTCCAAACATTAACTAATTAGGCTCAAAAGATTCGTCTCGCAAAGTTAAAGCAAACTGTGCAATTATTTTTTGATTTTGTCTACATTTAGTACTCCATACATGTACCATAAATTTAATGTGACGAGGAATCTTCTCTTTGTATAGGGCATTTTTGGAGAACTAAATAAGGGCCCTGTTACAGTTTGAGTAGGGTCGTGTACCGGTTGTCCGGAGAGATTCTTCCGGTCCACTGGGCAGCCGGCATGGATGTGTGCGTGACTGCATGTGATGTATCCAATGGTGCGGCTAAAAGGGCGTCGGTGACGACAATGCGAGTTCAGAATCCATACGTACGCGCCATAAATTGGCTGGATGCGTCACTTCACAGCCCCCAGGTGGGCCGGGGCGTACTTGAGGCCCATCGGTGCATGTATAGGAACCAAATTAGCTGCTACGTACTCTCTTCGTCCCAAATTAACTGTCGTTTTGGGTTCAAACTCGACATTATTTGGGCCTTGTTTAGATGCAAAAAATTTTGCAAAATGAGCACTGTAGCGTTTTCGTTGTTATTTGACAATTAGTGTCCAATCATAGTCTAATTAGGCTTAAAAGATTCGTCTCGTGGATTTCGTCTAAACTGTGTAATTAGTTTTATTTTTTATTTATATTTAATGCTTCATGCATGCGTCTAAAGATTCGATGTGACGGGGAATGTGAAAAATTTTGCAAAATTTTTGGGGAACTAAACTGGGCCTTGGCATGGCTTCAAACGCTCTCCAGGTTGTTACTGTGGTGCCATTTGAATCGATCTTTAAGGGATTCTGAAAATCTAGATTAAAAGAATCCCAACAGTTTTATTGGATTTCGAGATTCTAAAAATCTGAGTTAAAATTCCTCTAAAATCTACTCTGTCCGTCCCCTAAATATCTATCATTTTCGCTTATCCAGAAACAACTTTGACTGAATATATATTAAAAAACATTAATATTTATGGTACATAATTAATATCATTGGAAAGATATTTGAATCTAGTTTTTTAATAAATTTATTTGGAGATGCAAATGTTGCACGTATTTTCTACAAATCGAGTCAAACTTGCGGCACGCACACCAACAATGACAGTTATTTAGGGACGGAGGGAGTATGTCGTTTGGATGAGATATCAGGATTGTGAAATTATTTCTATCCGGATTCTTAGAATCCGAAGGATTCAAATGGGGCCTATATTGCACGAAGGAGCTGAAGCTAAAAAAGCTAGTTAAAAATAATGGGCTCCTAGTTTGTTTTGAATAGAAGGGGATAACAACTTCTTGCTACAATGTACGAAGAAGTTAGGGACGCCGAGCTCTACCAAATAGGACCTTAATTCATTTTGGAAAAAAAATCTAGTCAAAACTAGAGTAGTCACCATGGCCGTACTCTTACCCAGTTATTACTCATCCAGTCATCCTTATATCATCTTAGAGTAGTCCTAACCAAAAGCTATCTCTTAGTTTATGGGTAATGACTATCCTTAGGCTAGTCCCACTAGGTAGTAACGTACTCATTAATTAGATGCCACGTGTGACTTTTCGCTGACAAGCCACGTAATATTCAAAGTTACGCCTTGTTTAGTTCACCCCAAATTCCAAAAAGTTGCTACAGTACCTGTCACATCGAACGTTTGTGGCCCGTGCATGGAGCATTAAATGTAGACGAAAAGAAAAACTAATTGCACAGTTTGGTGGGAAATTGTGAGACGAACGTTTTAAGCCTAATTAGTCAATGTTTGGACACTATTTGCCAAATAAAAACGAAGGTGCTATAGTAGCCCCAAAATCCAAATTTCGCGAACTAAACAAGGGCTTAGATTGAAAACCGTACACAATAATTGGACCCATTGTCATAGATAGAACATACACAATACTTACTTGTTTAGAGGCTCCTGAAGAACAACACCATGGTACTATGCATTGGCATCGTAATTGTTATGACAAAGTTGGAACCAGTAACATGATACATGCACTAGGAATAATCTGATCTTCCATCCATGGCTAGCTTGACCGCCATCATCGCCGCCTAGTTGAAGCGACAAGCGACCCTTGAACCTGGGCCAATCATGCTTTATATAGAACTCATAGAGGGTCTGTTTGTTTGTGTTTATTCAACAAGCTAATTGGCTAGCAGAACAAAGGCTAGTTAGTCTAAACCAGCATAAGGCAATGCAAGATATGTTGTTTTGTTTATCTGTAGTACCTAAGCCTAGCTAACAAAAATCTTGTTTGATTTTCTATATGGGCTTGGTAGAATTACTTATATTTTATGAGGGTGATCTTTAGCTCCATCACCTCCCACCTCCATAGTCGTCTCCCTCGTGCTCACCTTCCTGCAGCTTTGCTACTCCTTCCTTGCTTCTTTGGTAGGGCACTTGCGTGTAGGGGGCATGGTGGAGCACGCGTGGACCCGGAGACAAGTGCGTGGACGAGTACCGACCATGAACCACACGTGGACGACCAGCCAAACATCAAGAGGCTGCATTGCGGTAGCCTGGGTACCCCTTAAGACACCCATCCAAACAACCCCCCATATTTATACGCCTCATCGATGCCAGTTGTTTCTAACTCCTTATGCTAACACAATGATTTCACTTGCGTTTAATTATCACACTTGATGCACCATACTCGCTCGTATATGACATTATGTTAATTTTGTAAAAATACAGAGGGCAGATGGTGGAAGCGCTTGGCAAGATGATAGCCAGGGGCGCCGTTCGTGTTGATATATGTAGCACATTTACAAGGTAACAGACTCAGGAGATCACGGCATGAGAGTTCCATGTTTCTAGGATCCTATACAACAGTTTCTATCTTTAGTAACAATCCTACAATCAAGGACTCTCATGCCGGTCTACCTAAGATCACGTTACAGGATTTACATTGACATATCACAAGCTATTTCTAACAGCCTCCCTCAATCACGACTTTGCCAAGTTGAGATTGGTCTTAAAATTCTCAACAAGCCGTACAGGCAGAGCCTTGGTGAATCCATCAGCTACTTGATCCTTGGAGGAAACAAAATCGATTTCCAAACGTTTCTGCTTGACCCGATCTCTCACAAAATGATAATCCACCTCAATGTGTTTTGTTCTAGCATGGAACATAGGATTGCTTGAAAGGTATGTGGCGCCTAGATTGTCACACCATAATTTTGCAGCATTAGGACTCTTCACACCGATCTCATGTAACAAGGTCTGTATCCACATAACCTCTGCCGTAGCATTGGCTATTGCTTTATACTCTGCTTCAGTACTCGATCTAGAGACAGTGGATTGTTTGCGAGCACTCCATGACACTAAATTGGTTCCTATAAAAACCGCAAATCCTCCAGTGGATTTTCTGTCATCCACACAGCCTGCCCAATCAGCATCTGAGAAGACGCTTACTAGTGTGGAAGCCGACCTATGGATCTTTCGTCCAAGTCCAATGCACTGCTTTATATACCTCAATATTCTTTTCACGGCCTCCCAATGTATTGTGGTTGGAGCATGAAGGAACTGACAAACCTTATTCACAGCAAATGAGATATCCAGTCGTGTTAATGTTAGGTATTGCAAAGCTCCTACAATGCTTCTGTATCTTGTGGTGTCTTGAGCCCCTAGAGGAGTTCCTTCATACAGAGATAGCTTCTCACTAGTGGATAATGGTGTATTGACCGGCTTGCAGTCTGCCATGCCGACCCTCTTCAGTAGATCAGACGCATATTTTTCTTGTGTAAGCAGAATTCCACCGCTTGTTTTATGCACCTCAATACCAAGAAAATAGTGAAGCTCTCCCAAGTCCTTCAATGCAAACTGTTCTTTAAGATCTCGAAGTAATGCACTTGTTGCTTGCTCGGTGGAACTTGCCACAATTATGTCATCGACATACACAAGAACAAACATTGTGATGCCTCCCTTACTGAAGAAGAACAAGGATGTGTCAGCCTTGGATGCCTTAAACCCCAATTGAATCAACCGTTCACTTAACCTGGAGTACCATGCTCGAGGAGCTTGCTTCAACCCATATAAGGCTTTATCAAGTTTGCACACATAATTTGGCCGGTTTGGATCCTCAAAGCCAGGAGGTTGATGCATGTATACATCTTCTTCTAAGAGCCCATGTAAAAATGCATTCTGCACATCGAGTTGGTGAAGAGACCATCCACAAGATACAGCTAGAGACAATATAACTCAAATAGTTGCAGCCTTAATTACTGGACTGCATGTATCTTCGTAATCTATTCCATACCTTTGCTTGAAGCCCTTGGCCACAAGATGAGCCTTGTAACGATCTAGACTCCCATCAGACTTTCTCTTGATTTTATACACCCATTTGCACCCTATAACATTGGTTCCCCTTTGTGGTGGAACTAGGTGCCATGTCTTGTTCCTCATCAGTGCTTCATATTCAGAGTTCATGGCCTGTTTCCAATTTTTATCCTGCAGTGCATCAGCTAGATCAGTCGGTTCACCAGTGCTTGCTAACATCCCGTACCTAACAGTGCCATCAGTATAAATTTTCTTCTTTTGAATGCCGCGCTGGAGCCTTGTAACTGGCCGCAAAGGAGCAGGGGCTGGAGGAGAAGGAGCTGCGACTTCTTTTGGAGGAGCAGGAGCTGCGACTTCTTCTGTACCATCCGCAGAGGATCCACTGACGGAAATCTCCCCCGGGGTCCGTATAACGGCATCATCATCAGGTGTTGGAGACACTTCGGCGGCAGGTGATGGTGTATGTGCGGCTGATTGGCCCCCAGGCGGCTGGACCGATGCTGATCCGATCACAGAAGGCGGCCAAGAAACATCTCCGTGATCCATGCTGCTGCTTTCAACGTGTATACCTGGTGCCTGAGGCAAACTAGGGACTCCGGCAGAATTGTTAAATACATTAGGCAAATTAACAGGCAAATTAACATGTTGATCATCCAAACTACTGTCCCCTCGGATACCCACGGAATCAGGAGATAACAGAAGAATTTCTAAGCGCAGACGAGGACCCGCATTAAGATGCATCTCGGCAAAAGGAAAGATTGTTTCATCGAATGTGACGTCTCTAGAGATATAGACATGCCCAGATGTGATGTCCAGACATTTATACCCCCTGTGAAGATTATTATAACCCAAAAAGACGCATCTCTTAGAGCGAACCTAGAGTTTATGGGCATTATATGGGCGAAGATTGGGCCAACAGGCACAACCAAACGTGCGTAGAAAGGAGTAATCTGGTTTTTGACCAAAGAGACGCTCTAGAGGGGTAGTAAAATTGATGACTGCTCTAGGAAGGCGATTAATGAGGTATGTGGCTGTGAGGAACGCTTCGTCCCAAAATTTCAGCAGCATGCTGGCGCCTGAAAGAAGAGCTAAACCAACTTCAACGATGTGCTGATGTTTGCGCTCGGCTGCACCATTTTGTTGATGCGCATGAGGACATGAAACTTGATGCGAAATGCCAACTTTAGTAAAAAAGGAACTAAGCCTTTGATATTCACCACCCCAATCAGTTTGGATGGCTTTTATTTTGCGATCAAGCAACCTTTCAACTAGGTTCTGAAAATCATGAAATTTCTGAAAAACTTCAGACTTAAGCATAATGAGGTAGATCCAGGTAAACTTGCTGTAGTCATCAATAAAACTAACATAATATTGTTTTCTGCCAACAGACTCGATAGCTTGACCCCATACATCAGAGAACACAAGTTCTAAGGGAGCACTAGATCGACTCACTGACTTAGGATAGGGCAACTGGCGTGCCTTTGCTTGTTGACAAGCATCGCACACATGCTCATTATTGGACTCTGAAGCAAATGAAAGGCTATTATTACTAATGATGCGACGGATGACCGGGGAAGCTGGATGTCCTAGTCGTTCATGCCACCGAGACAGAGACGGTCCAGATGCTGCGAGGACTTGTTTTGGCGATGAAGGAAGAGGATATAGCCCCCGATGACAACGGCCTTTAAGCAGAGTTTTCTTGGTTGCCTGATCCTTAACCAAAAAATAAGTGGGGTGAAATTCCATGTAGGCAGAATTATCAGAAGTAAATCGATGAACTGAAATAAGATTTTTGGAAGCCTTAGGTACATGCAGAACATTTTTTAACTAGAGATTGCGGCTAGGGGAAACAATAGTAGATTGACCAACATGTTTAATTGCCATACCTGCACCGCTTGCGGTGTGGATCTGATCACCACCATTGTACTTCTCGCGCATGGAGAGTTTCTCTAACTCGCTGGTGATGTGGTCGGTGGAGCCGCTGTCGGTGTACCAGTTAGTGTCGATGTTGTATGAACTGGTCGCCGCTGCTGCATGCCTTTCTTCAGGGACGAAGTCCTCATTAAAGCGGTACCAACAACGAGCTGCAGTGTGCCCTTCCTTGAAGCACACCTGACAGATCGGTTTGTCCTGCTTCTTGCTGTTGAAGCCGCCTCCTTGCTGATTGCTCCTTTGGCCGCGACCACGACCCCCGCCATTCGGAGGACCGCGGCCACGTCCACGATAGGGACCACCACGGCCACGATTATTGCCACGGCCTCTTCCACGGCCGGCCATGTTGGCCGAGTTCTGATCGCTGCCTTGAACCAGATCCATCCTGGTCTCATAGTTGAGGAGCTGTGAATACAGCTCGTCGACAGTCACCGATTCCACCCTCGTAACGAGGGAGGTAACCAGTGACTCATATTCCGCAGGCAAACCGGTGAGTATGTACTCAACCAGCTCGTCATCAGTGATTGGTCGTCCCACAGCCGCCATCTCATCACTGAAACCTTTCATCTTGGTGAAATAATCGGTAGCAGATGAGTTACCTTTCTTGGTATTGGCGAGGGAGATGCGCAGGTTTACCGCGCGCGCACGGGTTTGTGAGGCAAACATGGCCTCAATCTTGGCCCATGCATCGGCCGTCGTCCTCGTCTTGGCGATGTGGCTGAGAATGGCCGGAGAGACGGAAGTGAGAAGGAAGCTGAGGATCTGCTGATCCCGTGCCTCCCATTCTTCGAACGCCGAGTTGAAGACCTTCTTGCCATTGCCATCCTTGTCATCAATCTCCTTCGCCGGCGGCGGAGAGGCACCAGTGAGATGACCGTGCAGGCGGGCACCGTGCACGGCCGAGAGCACCTGGGCTTCCCAGATGGAGTGATTGCTCCTGGTAAGCTTCTCTGTCACAGCGCCGGCCGAGAGAGGATTGCTGTTAGGGTGATGAAGATTCGAGGAAGACATGATGAGCGGCAGTTGGATCTATTAAGTGTTTATGGCTCTGTATACCATGTAAAAATACAGAGGGCAGATGGTGGAAGCGCTTGGCAAGATGATAGCCAGGGGCGCCGTTCGTGTTGATATATGTAGCACATTTACAAGGTAACAGACTCAGGAGATCACAGCATGGAGCCGGAGGAGCCCGAAATCGTGGCTTCACCGGCTCCGGCTCTTCCCAGTTCATTTTCTGCCTCGATTTCCGAAACGGCTCCTGCTACAGTGTTGCTACAGTGCATCTACAGTGTTACACGCGGAGGAGCTGCGCCAAAGAGGGTCTTATTCTACAGCCTGGTCGGCTGGTGCTGATACGATCGTATACGATCGTAGATTATTACTGCTAGTTGGTTTGGTGTGAGAGAAAAATACTATTCTGACTAAAAATTTACGATTATTTACGACCAAGCGAATAGACAGCTAATATTTTGTTCATGTATTATGTACTGTAAGTACCGTAGTACTACTATGCTGGCGTGCAGGGATTTTGAGAGAAGCACGAGACGTTTGGACAGGAAGATTCTCTGGCTAGGCTAGGAGGCCCAAAGGCGCGAACACAGGCAAGCACAAGCACGGCGGCATGGTGATGTGAGCACGCACTGAACTCTGCACTGCACTTGATTGATAGTAGGAGTACCCATCCTTTTGGCGTGGCAGCAGCCTGTCAAGATGCTGGTCTGCCCTGCTGCTGGAGCAATGCCCAACCGGCGCCCCGACCGAGGTCTCCCGGAGGTCAAAAAGGAGGGCTGGGCTGATGGGCCACCCACGATCCTGGGTACGGAAATCCAGGGAACCCATATTCTTCGGCCTCGTTTGACGTTCGTCCTTGTCCCCCCGCTCACCTCACTTTTTCCAACCACTGTTTGCAAGTTCACGTCGATGATGCCTCGGTGGTCGTGGTGGACCGTTTATTCCTCCTGTCACTGTTTATTCCTCCTACTCCGTGTATGCACTGTTTCACGTGATGGGTCAAAGTCAAAGTCAAACTGGACAGAATCTTCGGTTTGTCAAACTGTCCTGACACACAGAGATACGTACACGAGCTCCTACGTACTCCGCCTCGTACGCACTGTGCAAGTGTGCATGCTTTACGTTTGGGAGCGTGCAAATACTCTACTTTGATTCCTAGAAAGAAAAATAACACAACGCTCAAGTGCAAACTCATATTCCCTCCGTTCCAAACTAGTACACTGTTAACCTACACGACCGCTCGGTCCAGCTACGCCCTGAGTAAACGCCGCACATTGGCCCGTTGCATCCGTTTAATCAGCCGTTTATCCCGTCTACTCACGACTATTTGGTCCGAATAAATAGCAAATATAAGATATGCATGTATTTCAAAATTTGAACTTGGTTATTTTTTTACTAACAATTAGCCTAATTGTATAAAAAGTTTGTATTACAAAAGTAGTTACATTAGATTTCCATTTAGAAATACTTTCTAATAATCGAACTTTTGTTACTATAAATTATATATTACAAATAGGTCAAATATGCTTTTTATCTTTGTTGTTAAAGTATGTCCCAATGGAAAAAAATCCTACTTGGTTGATGATAATACTTTACCACATCGTAAGTAACACATATCATAGTTTTTAGACGTGACAAGTACAGCGCCAATGTTATATAGTTTTTTTTCATGCCAAACTTTAACGTAGCATGAGTGTGGCGTTCGATTTGTTTCCAGTACTTTTTGTACACCTAATTATATTTGTAGTAAAGTTAGACACCAATCAAATTACTCCCTCCACGATAAACAATGCTGAGCCAAAAGACCAAAATACCTCTCTCAAGGAGTATAG